>NW_020837946.1:60752603-60955275 GCF_003676395.1 Aethalodelphis obliquidens | reverse complement strand
AAAAAAAAAAAAAAAAAAAAAAAAAACCCCACAAAATAACAACAAAACACCATATGTTTTCCCATTAGTTTTCTACTATTCATGTATATTCTATAGAAGTAAAATAAACTTGGGCTAGAAAAAAAGAGCAGAACACAAACCTTAATATATACAATCCCTACTAAAAAGAACCATTCACCTAAATGCCTAAAAATTATTATCCAACAACAATCAAAGCAAATTCATAGATTATATCCTAAATCAGGTGTCTGCAAACTATAGCCAGATGGCCAAATCTGGTTGGCCACCTGTTTTTGCAGGGCCCATAATCTAAGCATAAATTTTACATTTTTAAATGTTTGAAAAATATAAAAACCGAACAAGAATATTTCATGATATGAAAACTTAAGAAATTCAAATTTCAGTGTCCATAAATTTGGTTCTATTGGAACACAGTCACACTCATTCATTTATGTACTGTCTGTAGTTCCTTTCACACTACAGCAGCAGAGTTGAGTAGCTGTAACAGAAACTGCATGGCCCATAAAGCCTAAATACCTGGCCCTTTACAAAAAAAAAGTTTGCAGAGCCCTGTCCTACGTGATGGCTTGTTCTTAAATTACAGGTTTGCTCTTTTAACTGATAGGAAGTATTTCCATCAGGCTAAAACAACAAGTAATTTTTGTGCAGTCTGACAGAATGTTGTGCGTAGTGAAAAATTAAAACCAAATGCGCACAAGGCAATGGCACAGGGCCCTCAAATTCTAGAAGCTTGGCAAGTTTGTCTGGTGCCAGAACAAAGGATATCTGAATGAATGAAACATCAAGGCAACTTAAAATAAATCTCTAAAGGCAACGTAGTCCTCCAACAAGGAAGGGACTTAATCCGTATTTTGATGTCTCTTGTAAGTAGTTCTGTGATTAAATAGTATGAATGACAATAAACAACCTAACTCATACTGAGCATCTATGGTTCCCCAAAGTATTATCTGGGGAATTTTAAGTTCTCTCACTGACATTCTGCCAACAAGACAACAGATTCAGAGAGGTTTAAGTGAATGATACTAATCTCTGAATTCTTTAAAGACAGAAGTTATATTTTCTCCCCACCTCCTCCTCCCACCTCCATACCTAGCATGATAAATAACAAATATTAAATAACTTACTCAAGGTAACTAGGATTCAAATCAAATTCAATTCTGTGTATTTCCAAGGCCTAAATGCTTTTTTCCCTTCTATGTGTTATGATTATATATCCTACATCAAGAAGTAACTGAATGAATCAACCATACAAAAATACTTCAAATTTTCATTAAGTTCATAAATAAAATTCATTATGTCCAATAAACTGCCTATATGTTTTCACATCGTAAACCAGAGATCTTAAAGAAATCCACTCTAACCAGCAATCTACTCAGGAGACAGAATGACATACCGCAATTTAAGGTAAATAGTTCATTAGTTTAGTTTCATACTCAAAATTACCAAACTCAGACTTCAGTGGTAACCAATCTGTTATTCTTCTTGGAATAAAAGTATCACCAAATTAAAAATTCTAAGTTAACAGTTTTATAAAGAACCCTATAATCTATCTTAAAACAAAGGAGGGGACTTTCCTGGTGGCGCACTGGTTAAGAATCCGCCTGCCAATGCAGGGGACACGGGTTCGGTCCCTGCTCCGGGAAGATCCCACATGCCACGGAGCAACTAAGCCCGTGCACAACTACTGAGCCTGCGCTCTAGAGCTCGCAAGCCACAACTACTGAAGCCCGCGTGCCCTAGAGCCCACATGCCGCCAACTACCGAGCCCGCGCACCTAGAGCCTGTGCTCCACAACAAGAGAAGACCACCGAAATGAGAAGCCCGGGCACCGCAATGAGGAGTAGCTCCCACTCGCTGCAACTAGAGAAAGCCCATGAGCAGCAACAAAGACCCAACGCAACCAAAAATAAATAACATTTTTTTAATTAAAAAAAAAATAAAACAAAGGAGAACTCCCAAATAATAATTTATTCATATCCTTCCCAAATTAATCTATGTAAAAAATATAATTTAAGGTCAAGGAAATATGGTTTTTCAGAACAGTTTTAATGGTATAATAATTTTTAAGCATGGCACAATCCTTTTGGATTTCCATCTTAAATCCTGACTAGCTTCTTTGAACAAGCAAAACAAAAAACTAAACAGAATAATAAAATTCTGAAAGCTATATTGGAAACAACATTTTCTATCTAGAAAACTAAAGAATATATAATGTTGTAAATGGTTCCATACCATTTTCTAAAGTATATTCCAAGGAACACTGGATCAGCGGTAGACTGAGAGGCTACATTTTAAAATGGAAGGTATAGTAGGGTGGTTCAACTATTTATTTACAAAGCTTCTAAGAACCATTAAAATACGAGCACTCACTGGCTATCTCCAAAAGGGGGATGGGATGCAAAGATAAAGTACATGTGGCAATTCTCAAACTTATTTGGGATAATGTTCATTACTTTACTGGATATAGACTTCAAGATATTTAAGGTCTTTTTTATTTTCATTTTTTTAAGACATATAAGGTAACTTAGTAAAAACTTTTTCTCCAAGGCAAAATTTCCCTAAATTTAAAATTTTCTGGAATGGGGACGTGAGACAGTCTTTTGGGGGAAATGTCATTTTGTTTAGAACAAACTAACAAACCCCCCAAATGCATAATGATTACAGTGAAGAAAAAACGGCAACAGGCTTCCCTCTTTTAAACCAGAGAAGAATTTGAGGAAGGAAGATGAAGAGAAAAAGGAAGATGAAGGAAAAAAAGGATGACAGGACTAAAATTAATTTTAAGACTGTAATCTGGGCTTCCCTGGTGGCGCAGTGGTTGAGAGTCCGCCTGCCGATGCAGGGGACACGGGTTCGTGCCCTGGTCTGGGAAGATCCCACATGCCGCGGAGCAGCTAGGCCCGTGAGCCACGGCCACTGGACCTGCGCGTCCGGAGCCTGTGCTCCGCAACGGGAGAGGCCACAACAGTGAGAGGCCCGAGTAGCCCCCGCCCCCCCCCCAAAAAAGACTGTAATCTGGGCTTCCCTGGTATCGCAGTGGTTGACAGTCCGCCTGCCGATGCAGGGGACACGGGTTCGTGCCCCTGTTGGGGAAGACCCCACATGCCCCGGAGTGGCTGCGCCTGTGAGCCATGGCCGCTGAGCCTGCGCATCCGGAGCCTGTTGCTCCGCAACGGGAGAGGCCACAACAGTGAGAGGCCCGCGTGCCGCAAAAACAAACAAACAAACAAAAAACGACTGTAATCTAACACTAATACAAGTAAGAAGTTGGAAATAGCTAATAAAAAACTGAAAAGCTGAACAAAGCAAAAGATGAGAAAGGGAAACCTAGATATACCTGATTTGCCTATAAAGTAAATGTAGGCATTATAAACACACCATTTTGCCTTCCCATGAATTTTAATCTTTTTTCACCCACATCCTACCTAGTATGACTACCTCGTGCTGACCTTTGACTTCATTCTCATCTCATAGATTATTTTAGGGCTGTTCTGTCAGCCTCAATGGACCATAATTTCCTCAGAAGAAAGTACCATGAGTCTCTGAAAAAACACAGACTAAGAATCCAACTCTGGGTCCACTATTTACTATAATTTTCAGTATGTTACTTAACCCAAGACTCAATTTTCTCATCAATTTTAAAGGTGATAATATGGCCTAAAAGGATTGTGGGGATTAAATGAGAAACATACCAGAAACATAAGTAGTATAGCATCTAGAACAGTGTATAGTCTATATCAGTAAGCTATTCTTATCTGAATGGCTATCCTTCTATTACTCCAAATAATCCGCGCACTTTCATGTTTCAAAACTTCAATCACATGTCACTTGTTAAATAATTAGCAGCTTCTGCCCTAACAGTTTACAAATAACTTGTAGGGTTTGCAAAATAAGCAATATTTCAACTCTGATCTCAACCATAAGCCACAGAACTTATAGTCTAGGCCCTAAGTATTACATCACTAACCCTAAGACAAATGTACTTTAAACAGTTTTTTTGGTTTTGAATTTAAATAATCTGAGCAACACCTATATTAAACAAAACAAAAACTCTCAATGAAGCCTAATGCTGCCAATTCTCCTAAGACATCCTTTGTGTATGGACTTATTTGGCGATTTAAAAGCTTGAGGATTTAGGGTAGGCAGAAACTCATCAAATATTTAACCTCTAAAATGGCTCATCACTGAGAAGAAAAAGTTCAGAATACTATCTGTGACTTTCAAATTGTACTCCAGAGACACCTTAGGGGAGAGAAGGTTGTGTCTCCAAAGTTACTAAAGGGAAGGAAGGAGCAGGTGGCTGAGCTAAGGCTCTAGCCACCAGAGACACATCCTATCCCACCTCTACCCTATCCCTGGGAACACAGCATGTCTTATTTTAATATTGAGGTTCTATATCAGATTTCTTCAAAGAAAGAGCTTGATGGCTTCAAAAATGTTTGAAAAACCACTGATCCTGACCAATCGATTTCCTAGAAAATCTAAGGGACATCAACCAGGCCACTACTGTATTTCTGTAAAGTGTAAAACTTGGACATATTGAGCATTTTATATACAACATTTTCAAGCTTGTTACTGCTCTCACTAATGCTGTCACTCTTTCCTCTATATTTTCTCAATTATTGTACTATAACTGACCACAATAGGAAAGGATTATTATGGAAGGCAAAATAATATGACTTGGCTTTGAAGTAAAGATGGAAAGACTACAGTATTATAAAAAGTTAAAGAATTCCGACATACAGGGGAACAGTGATTAGGAGAAAATGATGGAAGCAGAAATTGGTATTCTTTAAATCAATTCAGCTTTATAAATGCTAGTTTGTAATCATACCAAAACCTGAATGATTACTCTGATATTTAAATGTTCCAAGATATTAGTGTGAATTTATATAGCATTTTACAGAGTTGGAAGGAAGTTCAAAAAACAAAGACAAATCTAAAGGACTCAAGAGGTGATAGTGATATACCTAATGTTCCAATTTCATTTGGAATTTAAGTCAGTGATTATTAAACAAGGTTTTCATATCTAATCATGTGGCCTGTTGGTTTATCTTGCAATAAAAATAAATCTGCCTTCATCAATGCAAATAAGACCAAATATAAGGAAATAAGAACCTTAATGCTGTCACAGAATGAGGGAGAAAGCAATATGGATTGTTCCATGAAAACAGATAACCACCTCTACAAGCCTCCAACTAGAGGTATTTTAAATTACTGGCATAAATGCATTATAGAAAATTATAACAGTATGTGAAAAGATATTATGACATCAACAAAAGAGGAGTGGATATTAAAATTTATTCTTCACCTCTACCTTAGGTAGAGTCCATCAGCCCCAACTGAACAGAACAAAAAGAAAAGTGAGATAGCATCACCTGTAACAAAATTACTACTTAAAGTTAAGAGACACCGATATATTTAATTTCTTTCCGTTAAAGGAGAAAATACTTTAAAGTAGAAAGAAAAGTTACTCTAATATTAAATAATACCTGTTACAAAATATTCAATATGCAAACCTGTCAGAATGAATTTTTTTCTGATTGACTCATTTAGCTAAAGACTGGTTTGAAAAACACTACTCATTGGCTATTTCAATGATTCATATAGTTACTCAGGTCTCAAATTCAAGGTCACTATACTTTGAACAAAAGGCACATAAACCTTTTTGCCCACAGCTGGTAATAACCATGTTTTATTCACATTTCTAGGCAAAACTTAAAATGTGGGAGAAATCTTTGTTATTTACTGAACTAAAAAGGGAAATCTGGAGCCTTATAAAAATAATCAACATAAAATAGATGTTCTAGTCAAGAATATCAAAGACACAAGATACTATTTCTTCCAACATTTTGCCATAAACATTAGGTTAGAATAATGCACTATAAGAAAACTGAAATTCTGTAGTGAAAACTTCCTTGCTGCTTTGTATCCAATTTACATTTAGATAAAACGTATCATAAAATATGTATATCCTAATTCCAGGATGATTTTGAGCTGGCATGACCTGAAATTCAGTCTTTCTCTGCCCAAGAGTCAAAATTTAATACCAACTATTATCTGTAAATGTTTGCTTGAATCTCTGACACCTAAAAGATCTATTATTTTGCTGATTTCAATATAAAAAGCATAAAAAGTTCATGTACGCAACATTTTGGGATCCTATCACCAAATAAGAGCATTTCTTTGCTGCTCAAAGTAAACCCAATCAACATATCCGCAATTTTGAGTGTAGCCTATTTTCTCCTGTATTGCCTTATCATTTAATAATACATAATATCAAAGATGGTAGAGAGCGAAAGAGACAAAATCAGATAACCCTCCACTAAAATGCATGCTGCCTTACCGGTAACTAAAAGTGTGCCAGCTCACAGCATTTTTAAAAGACTGAAGGATTTTTACTCCCTCCACAAACATACAGCATCCATAACCACATCAGTAACTAAAAGAAATATAATACTTAATCTTATTTTCAATTTTTAAAAACTACCTTACTTGCCATCCTCACAGCTGTACTTCTTAGGTTCCTATTACCTGGACCCATTTTAATTTACACTCACATATGCTTAAAAGGAGCATATTAAATCTTCGATATTGATAAAGCGCAGTTTTGTTTGCCATTTTCTTATCATTTACATAGCATAACTATTTCTTTGCATTTTCCCTTCTCTGGCTTTCGCTTTGACTTAAGGCTTTATCTGTTAAATAGTATAAACCATAAAATTAGAATAAAGCTGGACTTCCTCCTCTGTTCATATGATCTGACAAGCAGTTTTCAAATCATACAATCAGAATAAAACAGCCATAAAGAGCAAATGCTGTGGAGGATGGGGGGAAGCAAATTTTCAAGACAACTTAGTCTGGAAATGTTGGCATTTTGAAGAGTACCTGTAATAGTAAAATTGAGAACGTACTTCACAGCTTTTCTCCCATTGTGACACTCATGATGAGGTAACATATCCTGTATAGTATCCCTATAGACACTGGCTGAACATGAATCCCTAGGTCCTTATACAATTATGTCTTTGGAATAGGCACTTTTTTTTTTTGTGGTACGCGGGCCTCTCACTGATGTGGCCTCTCCCGTTGCGGAGCACAGGCTCCGGACACGCAGGCTCAGCGGTCACGGCTCACGGGCCCAGCCGCTCCGCGGCACATGGGATCCTCCCGGACCAGGGCCCGAACCTGCGTACCCTGCATCGGCAGGCGGACTCCCAACCACTGCGCCACCAGGGAAGCCCGGAATAGACACTTTTAAGTGTAAATGCTGTGCTGGAGAATATGCACATTTAAAAATTTAAAGATATTTCCAAATTGTACTATCAAAGGTGATATTAAATCTTTACTCACACTAAAACTGTACGAGGGGCTTCCTTGGTGGCGCAGTGGTTAAGAATCCGCCTGCCACTACAGGGGACCTGGGTTGGAGCCCTGGTCCGGGAAGATCCCACATGCCACGGAGCAACTAAGCCCGTGCACCACAACTACTGAGCTTGCGCTCTAGAGCCCGCGTGCTGCAACTACTGAAGCCCGTGCACCTAGAGCCCATGTTCCGCAACAAGAGAAGCCACCGCAGTGAGAAGCCCGCACAGCACAAGGAAGAGTAGCCCCTGCTCACCACAACTAGAGAAAAGCCCGCGCACAGCAACAAAGACCCAACGCAGCCAAAAATAAAATAAGTTAAATAAATAAATTTTTTAAAAACCCATTCATTTTATAGTAGTATACCATATATACTGAATAAATATTTGTTAATCAATAAATATTATTTTAAAAAAAAACTGTATGAGAATGCCCCCAAATCCTTTAAGATGTTTACCTGATGTGTTTTTTTTTTTAAAAGTGGGATTTCATTGTTACAGTTTTCTCTATAGCAATACTGCATTATAACCAGAAAAAATGGGTTGATTTTATTATTTAAAGGAAATTGGTCTATCATTTATCTATTAGCACTGATTCTCAATGTTGACTATACTTCATAATCACAAAGCTGTTATTTAAAGTTCATGCTGGCAGCCCCATTCCAAATGGAAACATCTCTGGAGGGAGACCAAAGGAATCCGTATTTTTTAAAAGCTCCAAAAGTAATGCTGATATATCATCAGGATTAGCAATATAGCCAATCTAATATATAATAATATAGCATGTATTTCCTGCACATTCCACTTTAGAGAATCCTTAAAATTAGTAAGTTATTCTATATATAACCTTCCATTAAGAACTGCAGACCAAAATTGTGACATATAACAGAAAATTCATTAGGATAGGAGAAGTCCAGTGCATTGTCATGATTACTCAGTTATTTTAGAAAATGAGAATTAATCTTAAAGAAAATTAGTAAAATACTCACTATGTTCTGCTGATATAAAAATACACCTAATATTTTTAAAACTCTACTATAGTACAAGCATACCTCATTTTATTGAGCTTTGCTTTACTGCGTTTCATAGATACTGCATTCTTTTACAAATTGAAGGTCTGTGGCAACCTTCATCTAGCAAGTCTTTTGGCACCATTTTTCCAGTAGCATTTGCTTACTTCCTCTCTCTGTATCACATTTTAGTGATTCTTGCAATATTTCAAACTTCCTCGTTATTATATTTATCATGGTGATCTGTGATCCATGATCTTTGATGTTACTATTTTAATTGTGTTGCAGCGCCACAAACTGTGACCATATGACAGTGATCTTAATCAATAAACGTTGTGTGTGTTCTGAATGCTCCACTGACCAGCCATTCTCACCCTCTCCTTGGGCCTCCCTATTCCCTGAGATACCACAATATTGAAATTAGGCCAACTAAAACTCTACAATGGCCTCTAAGTGTTCAAGTGAAAGGAAGAGTTGCACATCTCTCACTTTTAATCAAAAGCTAGAAATGGGGCTTCCCTGGTGGTGCGGTGGTTGGGAGTCCGCCTGCCGATGCAGGGGACGCGGGTTCGTGCCCCGGTCTGGGAGGATGCCACATGCTGTGGAGCAGCTGAGCCTGTGAGCCATGGCTGCTGGGCCTGCGCGTCCGGAGCCTGTGCTCTGCGGCGGGAGAGGCCACGGCGATGGGAGGCCCACGTACCACAAAAAAAAAAAAAAAAAAAAGCTAGAAATGATTAAGCCTAGTGAGGAAGGCATGCTGAAAGTTGAGACAGGCCGAAAGCTAGGCCTCCTGAGCCAAAGTTGTGAATACAAAGGAAAAGTTCTTGAAGGAAATTAAAAGTACTACTATAGTGAACACACAAATTATAAAAAAGCATAACACCATTATTGGGGATGTGGAGAAAGTCTGAGTGGTCTGGATAGAAGATAAAACCAGCCACAACATCCCCTTAAACCAAAGACTAATCCAGAGCAATTCTATGAATGCTGAGAGAGGTGAGGAAGCACAGAAGAAAAGTGTGAAGAAGCAGAGGTTGGTTCATGAGGTTTAAGGAAAGAAGCCATCTCCTTAACATGAACATACAAGGTGAAGCAGCAAGTGCTGATGTAGAAGCTGCAATGAGTTATCCAGGAGATCTAGCTGAGATAATTATTGAAGGTGGCTACACTAAACAACAGGTTTTCAATGTAGATAAAACAACCTTCTCTTGGAAGAAGATGGCACCTAGGACTTTCATAGCTAGAGAAGTCAATGCCTGGCTTCAACGCTTCAAAGGATAGGTCGACTCACTTCTTAGCGGCTTAAACAGTTGGTGAATTGAAGTTGAAGCCAATGTTCATCTACCATTCTGAAAATCCTAGGGCCCTTAAGAATTATCTTAAATCTACTCTGCCTGTGCTCTATAAATGGACAACAAAACCTGGATGACAGCACATTTGTTTACAACATAGTTTATTGAATATTTTAAGGCTACTGTTGAGTCCACTGCTCAGAAAAGAGATTCCTTTCAAAATATTACTGGTCATTGACAATGCACCTGGTCACCCAAGAGCTCTGATGGAGATGTACAAGATTAATGTTGTTTTCATGCCTGCTAACACAACATCCATTCTACAGCCCATAGGTCAAGGAGTAACTCTGACTTAAAAGTTTTATTATTTAAGAAATATATTTCATAAGGCTATAGCTGCCATAGTAATTCCTTTGATATAATTCCTTTGATAGATCTGGGCAAAGTAAAGTGAAAACCTGGCAAGGATTCACCATTTTAGATGCCATTAAGAACATCTGTGATCCATGGGAAGAGGTCAAAATATCAATATTAACAGGAATGCGGAAGAAGTCAATTCCAACCCTCATGGACAACTTTGAGGGGTTCAAGACTTTAGTGGAGAAGTAACTGCAGGTGTGGTGGAAATAGCAAGAAAACTAAAATTGGAAGTGGAGCCTGAAGATGTGACTGAATTGGGGCAATCTCATGATAAAACTTTAATGGATGAGTTGCTTCTTATGGATGAGCAAAGAAAGTGGTTTCTTGAGATGGAATCTACTCCTGGTGAAGATGCTGTGAAGATTGTTGAAATGACAACAAAGGATTTAGAATATTACATAAACTTAGTTTATAAAACAGCAGCAGGGACTGAGAGGACTGACTCCACTTTTGAAGGAAGTTCTACCATGGGGAAATGCTACCAAACAGCGTTGCTGCTACAGAGAAGTTGTTGGTGAAAGGAAGAGTCAGTGTGCAGACATCACTGTTGTTTTATTTTTAAAACGGCCACAGCCTCCCTAACCTTCAGCAACCACCACCCTGATCAGTCAGCAGCCATCAACACTGAAGCAAGACCCTCCACCAGCAAAAAGATAACAACTTGCTGAAGCTCAGAAGATGGTTAGCATTTTTTTCAGCAATATAATATTTTTAAATTAAAGTAGGTACATTGTTTCTTCAGATATAATGCTACTGCACACTTAGACTACAGTATAGTGTAAACATAATGTTTATATGCACCGTGAAACCAAAAAATTCATGTGACTTGCTTTATTTCAATATTCGCTTTATTATGGTGGCATGGAATTAAACCTGCAATATCTCTAAGGTACACCTGTATAAGATATTGAAACCAAATTGTTCAGTAATGTCAACCTTTGCTGAATGTACTTGTCTAAAAGCATATTTATCAGAAAAAAGATCTGTGAAGTGCTGCCAGTCCAGGCATATCTTGGATTGGCAAACTATAAATCATCTTAAATCTAAATATTTCCAAAAAAGAATACCACTTTTTTCAAAAGACTAACTAGGGTCATTTATCTAACTAATAAGTTAGATACTACATTAGTTATACAGAAAGAGTATAGAACAATAGTTGAAAACATCACTTTGAAATAAGACAGACACTTTAAAATTAGAACTTTGACTATTAACTTACTATCTGTGGGCAAATTAACTTCTCTGGGCTTCTGTTTTCATACCCAGAGATGTGAAACTTATAGAGCTGTAATCTAGCTCCACAGATAACGTGCTACAACTTTATTTTCCCTCCTTCATTAATGGGGTGGTTCCCAACTAGAGGAGATCTGCCTCTACCCCCCGAGGATATACGGCAATATCTGGAGACATTTTTGGTTGCCACAACTTAGGGGTGGGGGGATGGGCTACAGATATCTAATGCATCATGTAGAGATGCCGCTAAGCATCCTACATTACACATGACAACTCCCTCCCCACCCCGAGAATTATCTGGCCCCAGACGTCAATAATGTTAAGGTTGAGAAAGCTTGCTTTGATGAATACATAAGAATCACATGTAGCTGACACAAAAACTGCCTTATATTATACTACAACTAAAGTACATTATTAAATTTATTTATTCAACAAATATTTACTGAGCATCTACTACGATTAAGTGCTATACCAGGGTCCACTTCATTCTTAAAATGACATGGCATGTTCCTCTTCGAATCTTGTTTACAACAGTCAGCTTAGAACTTTCTTGCTCTAAAAACCACCCACCCACACTAAATGTACTTTTAAAAAGGGAAACATTTAACAGCTGTTTGTTTGCTTTCTTATTAAATGGCCTACAGAATCAAGATTTATTGATCTATGAGAAATCAAAAATTATCTAGACAGAGTATTATCAGAGTTTCCAAGAAGGGAGCCTAAGTGCTTTGATTTTGAAAAGGTGATTCTGACACACATAGTCCTCCACCTTTATGGAAACAGGGGCACAGAGTCAGCCAGTATCAGGCCATTTGATTTACAGTATTTTTCCTTCCAGGAGACTAAGGATGTATATATTCAACCAGGATAGACCTACTTCCTTTGCTGTGGACTCTGTCATATAACACATTTTAGAGTTAGACACTTCATAACTCTAGCTGAATATACTTCCTGTAAGAGCTTGACCTTTAGGGACTTCCTCCGCCCTTCACTGCAGGGGGCTCAGGTTCCATCAACAACAACAAAAAAAAAGAGTGTGTCCTTTAATGTTTAGTGGCAGAATTAAATAATTTTCTCTTTTTAAATAAAATGAAAATTTACAAAGTAATTCCAGGTATTTCACAGGAACTATAATTTCTAAGTTTGATTATTAGTCTTAACAGAGAGAGAAAAAAACAAACTTATTTCCTTACTGAGAAAATGTCTTTATTGCTGTTACAAAATCTTACTAACCTCACCTAATAATACAGTAAGAAGAAATCAGTGAGAAAATACTGCCAAAATGAAGATAAGTAAAGGAGAAGACAGAGGAACCAATCAAACAGAACACCACAAAGGGCATTTATCAGGCTAAAACATTTCAGAAAATAATGTAGGTTACAGGACACAAAGAATATTTCTTATAATTGATGAGGGCATTAAACTAGGTATCTAACAATCTTTAGAAGCTGAACAGATTTAAACAGAATAAAGTAAAAAACAAGGTAATTCATTTAGGGGGAAATAGGCATAAAAATGTTAACTTTCAGCCACACTTAACTATACATCACTAAATTCATTTTGCAAGTTTTCTTTCTTATTGGGTGCTCAGACTAAGACATTAAAGACAAGATTTGTCCAGGTTATAAGACACATATACATATATATAAAAAATATATATATTTTTTACATATATATATTTTACATATATATATATAAAACTTAAATGAATTTTAAAAAATCCATCTGAAATTTTAGGCTGGTATTATCTCTATTTTCAAATAAAATCATAACTTCCAATCAATCTAAGGTAACTAACTGTTTCTTGAGGAAACATTTCAGCTAAACACTATTTAGAAGGCAAAAAGGAAATATAAAAAAGTAGAGATGGGGATGTATATAAAAACTAGGTGAAAACTGGAAATGCTCATTTCTTAATCCAGCCAATTCACTAACATCAGAGCCATCCCATTTAGTCAATTATATATGTCTATATATAATTTTAAATATCAAAAAAGATTTTTTAAATTAAAAAACTATTGAAGAACTATATAAATAATATGACTTGTTCTAAAAATGAAAATAATGTCCCCCCCAAGCTAGGTCTAAGGTAGTTTTAGTTCTAATTCCCTAGTATTCTTAATTTCTACTTCCTCCAAAATATGAAAATAAGAACTCACACATAATGTGGCCTTTAAAAATTATTTTTTAAAAAGAACAAAACAAAGCATTAATTAACTCCATAAGTTCAATTCAAATAAGGAGGGGAAAAATCTGATTTAAATACCAAGACTACTTCTAGAAACTAAATTCAAGTGAGAAAGTTAATTAGATCTTCTTTCATAAAATGGGCTTCATTAATCAACGTTACAGGTAAATTAAGATAATCAAGGCACTGTATCCATATTATATTCCTCTTTCATTACAATCATTACAATTCTGAAAGTGCATCTAAGTTTAAATGTCTAGATGCAACAACTGTCCCAGCTTCTGTATATCTATAAATTAAAATTCTTAATCTTAAATAGCTCAAAAATCCCCAAAGGCACTTGGATCAAAAATAAACAGTAGGGACTTCTCTGGTGGCGCAGGGGTTAAGAATCCGCCTGCCAATGCAGGGCACATGGGTTCAAGCCCTAGTCTGGGAAGATCCCACATGCCGCAGAGCAACTAAGCCCGTGCAGCACAACTACTGAGCCCGTGCAGCACAACTACTGAAGCCTGCACATCCTAGAGCCCATGCTCTGCAACAAGAGAAGTCACCGCACTGAGTAGCCCATGGACCACAATGAAGAGTGGCCCCCGCTCGCTGCAACTGGAGAAAGCCCTCGCGCAGCAACAAAGAGCCAACGCAGCCAAAAATAAAATATAAATAAATTTAAAAAATAAAAATAAACAGTAATTCAATGCCAGTGGATAGAGGGTTAAAGAATTGACAATTACCCAGAAGGAAGTGGGAAATAAACTTTAGTTCTAGAAAAAGATAGTATATATTTTAAATTGTTCAACTCTGATTCAGGTTTATATAGAAGTAGTATAAAAGATAAATATTCAAAATTAAATTGAGACAAAAACAGAATAATTTGACATGTCTGCTTTACAAACATCATTATGTAGTATACTGTACGTACATGTAACAATAGGCTTAAAAATATACTTCAATGAGATTTATATTCAGTCTTTTTTAAAAATTTTTTATTTATTTATTTTTGGCTCTGTTGGGTTTTCATTGCTGTGTGCGGGCTTTCAGTTGCGGTGAACGGGGGCTATTCTTCATTGTGGTGCGCGGGCTTCTCATTGCGGTGGCTTCTCTTGTTGTGGAGCACAGGCTCTAGGCATGCGGGCTTCAGTAGTTGTGGCTCGTGGGCTCTAGAGTGCAGGCTCAGTAGTTGTGATGCACAGGCTTAGTTGCTCCGTGCCATGTGGGATCTTCCTGGACCGGGGCTTGAACCCATGTCCCCTGCATTGGCAGGAGGATTCTTAAACACTGCCCCACCAGGGAAGCCCTATATTCAGTCTTATATTCATTCACAAATAACCAACCACAGTAAGAAATAAAACAGAAAAATATATTCTAGGACATCCGAAAGAAAAGGTAGAGAGGAGGTATGGTTATGGTATTAATATTATAAATTATAAATTCCAAATGAGCTACAAGATAATTTATCTCAGCATCTTGGGGTAAGGTACAGTGGGGACAGCAACTGTACAGAATTTAGAGAAAAGTGAAGATGATCTTCGTGTTTAGAGAGGGAAGGGTCCTGCAAGGAGAATGGCAAATGGGTGGATCCAGGCAGGTTCTGAAACTTGGAAAACATTGATAAAAGGAAATATGGGCTCCCTCTCTCATCCTCATAAAATAATCTGAACTTTCAGCCAGTAGATAAGGTGCACAGACCATGTCTCTAACTCCTTCAGGCATTATAAAACATTTAAATGAGTGACCCCTCTCCCCTGTAAACTACTTCCTTGTCTCTCCCATAAATTTTTTATCATTCTCCTCACACCCCCAACCTACTCATGATTCTTCCTTCAGTTGATAAGCTCTATTTTCACTGTGAAGAAAGAGAAAGGTTATTAGGTATGGAAATTCATCTATCAGAGGAAAGAATGTTCTCAGTCAGTCCTGTCCACAACTAACCCTGTCCTCCCAGAGTCTGGAACTCACCATTCATACCACTTCCAGGAAAAGTTTAGTTTAGGACCTTCCTGGTGGCACAGTGGTTAAGAATCCACCTGCCAATACAGGGGACATGGGTTCGATCCCTGGTCGGGGAAGATCCCACATGTCGCGGAGCAACTAAGCCCATGTGCCACAACTACTGAGCCTGCGCTCTAGAGCCCGCGAGCCACAACTACTGAAGCCCGTGCACCTAGAGTCTGTGCTCCAAAACAAGAGAAGCCACCACAATGAGAGGCCCACGCACCTAAAAGAAAAGTAGTCCCCACTCACCGCACCTAGAGAAAACCCGCGCGCAGCAACGAAGACCCAACGCAGCCCCAAAAAAAAAAAAAAAAAAGTTTAGTTTAGGTTCTCCTCTCTCTTCAGCACTTTGCTTGTCCTTATCCCATCACAGGTCTGCTATAATCCTTTCCCTAGCACATAATAGGTCAAGTCTGTTAGACTCTGGATACTGCCTCCTTTTCTTCACAGTCAAGATTCTTCCAAGAGTAGTCAATATATGCTCACTTTCCAAGTGCTCCTTAATCAACTAATATCTGGCATCTTGCTCCCATTAGTCTACTAAAAGTAAGCCTAAGTGACAAACTCTTAGTCACTTTTTAGTCATTATCTTAATTGACTTCCATAACATCTAATTCTACTCATTATTCTCCTCCTCTTCTTTCTCATCTTTTATCCACCTCCTTACCTGCTACTATTCTCTCTAGCACACACGTCTCGCCTGCTCACATTTCCTAGCATTACACACGCTATCAGGATGAGTTCATCTGCAAAAGCAGTTTTTAAACTTCTGGGTCTCAAAACCCGTCTACAAACTCTTAAAAACTGTTGAGTTCCCCAAAGAGCCTTTCTTATGTGGGATATAACTACTGTTACTTACCATTTTGGGATTTAAAACTAAAAAAATTTTAGAACACCAGAATACACAATCCATAAATCATCAGAATAATGATATCATCACATGTCTTACAGCCTTTGGAAATTTTCACTGTAAACTCATGGAGAAATGAAAGTTAAAAAGCCAGGGCTTCCCTGGTGGAGCAGTGGTTGAGAGTCCGCCTGCCGATGCAGGGGACACAGGTTCGTGCCCCAGTCTGGGAGGATCCCACATGCCACGGAGCGGCTGGGCCTGTGAGCCATGGCCGCTGAGCCTGCGTGTCTGGAGCCTGTGCTCCGCAACGGGAGAGGCCACAACAGTGAGAGGCCCGCCTACAGGAAAAAAAAAAAAAAAAAAAAGCCAAATACGTCTTAGCATTACTGTAAAAGGGCAAATAATGTCTTAGCCCTGTTTGTATGCCAAAACCCACTAAGTCTTCATCTTTAGCCTGACCTCCTTCCTGAGCTCCAGACAGCTCCTCTGCCTTGGTCATTTCATAGGTATTCAAACTCAGTGCTGTCCAGAATTTAATTCATTACCTTCTATGCTAACCTATTCATCTTCTTTCTGTGTTGTCTATCTCACTCAAAACCACTACCATTCACCTAAAGCTAGCTACCTTTAAATAATCCTAGGCTCCTCCCTTTCCTTCTTTACCCTCATTCAGTCTTCAAACCCTACTGCTTCTACTTTTTTTTTTTTCCCCTTGCGGTCCGCGGGCCTCTCACTGCTGTGGCCTCTCCTGCTGCGGAGCACAGGCTCCAGATGCGCAGGCTCAGTGGCCATGGCTCACGGGCCCAGCCGCTCCGCGGCATGCGGGATCCCCCCAGACCGGGGCACGAACCCGTGTCCCCCGCATTGGCAGGTGGACTCCCAACCACTGCGCCACCAGGGAAGCCCTACTGCTTCTACTTTTAAAATCTAGTGGAATCTGAGAGCTTGTCAGAAACGCAAACACTCACTCCAGACCTGTAAGAATCCTTGGTAATTCACTTGCGTATTAAAGTTTGAGAAGCATGGGCCTGAGTGGTGATAGCATCAATAGTTACAAAATCCAAAGAAGGCAGAGCCCAAAAGGCAAACTTGAGAACACTGTAATTAGAACCCCCACTTGAAGTTTTTCTTCCTGTTAAACCTTGGAGTTTTGTAAAAGCAGCAGCACTCCTTAACTAAATGGTCTTTCCAACTTAGGTATCACCTCTCTCCCATCCTATCCTATACATTGCCCCCTGAGGGAGCCTTCTTCATCTCTACTTGTTTTGTTTCCTCTCCTTTCATCTCCTAGAAAGAAGTCCAAATCCCTTACTATGAAATACAAGAGCATTCAAACCCTGACCCCTGCCTATCTTTCACCATTCTTACATATCTTCTCTATACCAGAAGTTTACAAACCAGATGAATCACCCAGGCAGCTTGGTTTTTTCTTTTTTAAGCTCCTCAGGTGAGCTAAAAGGCAGTTAGGATTGAGAACCACTGCCTTACATCTTGAACAAAACTATGTGCCATGCTTCCATGGAAAAGCAAAAGCACATCTTAGTGCCTCTGCCTGCTTTCTTCTCATACTTTGCCCTTGTCCTCTGGGATGAATCCATAGGCTTTCTTAACAACTTAACTATCACCTGTTCTATTTTTTTTAAGATAAAGAGACTAGTTTTTTTTTTATTAATTAATTAACTTATTTATTTATTTTGGCTGTGTTGGGTCTTTGTTGCCGTGCACAGGCTTTCTCTAGTTGTGGCAAGCAGGGGCTACTCTTCGTTGCAATGTGCGGGCTTCTCATTGCGGTGGCTTCCCTTGTTGTAGAGCATGGGCTCTAGGAGTGCAGGTTTCAGTAGTTGTGGTGTGTGGGCTCACTAGTTGCAGCACGCAGGCTCTAGGGTGTGTGGGCTTCAGTAGTTGTGGCATGCGGGCTCTAGCGCGCAGGCTCAGTAGTTGTGGTGCACGGGATTAGTTACTCTGCGGCATGTGGGATCTTCCCAGACCAGGGTTCGAACCCGTGTCCCCTGCATTGGCAGGTGGATTCTTAACCACTGCGCCACCCGGGAAGTCCCTATCATCTGTTCTTTGAGGGAAGACCTCTCTTTCTCTTCCTTCCCTACCTCTCGCCTGCAGGCAGATGGAATTAGGGGTTTCTTGCTCTTTGCTCCTATAGTACCTTGTGCTTACATCTATTATAGCATAGCTCACACTGTTTATGAAACAGTTTGTCCTACTAGACACTGATCTCATGTGAAAGCAGGAATTGTATCCTATTCATCTTTATATACTCCGTGCTTGGGCACAGAGGCTAGAAGATAATAGATATGTAACAAATGCTTACTGAAAAATTTTGGAGCCCGTTGAATAAACCTACAGTGATGTAAAATAAAGCAAAACGAGACCAACACCTTCCTATCTACTAGACGATTTCATTATTAAAAAAAAAAAAAACCCTTTCTGTTTAACAATTCTACATTTAGAAATAAAAGGCAAGTTTAATTCATATATAAACTGCAGTGAAAATTTTCAGTTGAAGTAGATTTAATCAACCCAACAGTGAATATCAGATGCTTTTCACTTTTAATAGTAAAAGGACAGATGAAAACAAGAGGGTTCTGAGTGTCTGAAAACAGTATTAAGAAGAGGATAGAAAGCAGGGGGTTATTAGTAGGTTAACATCTTCATAAATACTAAGAGGAAGTCACAGATAATGTCCAATTGATGAACCAAAAAAGATATGCATATTATTTATATTAAAATGTGGAAATAAATACCAGGAAGAAAAGCTAAGAGAATGGAGAGCAGGGTGGGGTAAGCGTGAGTGGTAGAGAAATACTATTAAAAAATAATAATAATAAACCTTTCAGCACTATTTGTCCATAAAAACAAAAACTGTTATTTTTAAAAATCTGATGGTTCAGGGGATGGATTACCAAAAGAATAAAATGACATCAGCAGACAACGAAATACTACATAAACTTTACTATTAGGTGTACTGGGGAAAAAAAGAAGTACTTCTATCCTGCAGCTGTTTACTGCCAACAACTTTATTCATGACTTATAGGAATATCTGTATCGAGATGTATATGAAATTTCACCCCAAGGGAGTCCATTAAGGCATCTAGTACAGAAATAAAACCTGGGAACCATTTTCCAGACAAATCACTTCTTAAATGGAAAGACAGACCACCCCCCAAATTTCCTTCTTCAAATTTTAAGGAAAACATATAATCCATAGTCATTTCCAAAATATTATGCCACTTAACCATTATTTTGCAGAAATTCCAGATACAGAACACAAAGCAGCAAAAGCCAAAAAATTTTAAGATTTTTCTATTGTGTCCCCAAATGTCAAAATTTCTACACAAATAAAGCTAAGTACATCCAATGGTGAACCAAATTGTATTTTAGTGCAAATACCATTATGGTCTTTAAAAAAAAATGGTTTTTAACCTAAGAACATAGCCAAAAGTGAGCCTTAGAATTCTTTTAAGGGAAGTGGTATTTTCTTACAAACTGATCCTTTTGGAAGAATTCAAATATTGCATCTACCAACTCATACTGGGAATACAGATACCTATAAAGAACATAGAAATATATAACCATTACATGTGGTCTAACTTTTACTATGTTTTTCTATTAAAAAAATCCATCAGAAACACTAGATTTGGTGAACAGAAAAGAGAAATATCTAAAATTATTTTATTGCCCTTCATAACATAAAAGCCTATGAAAAGAGGAGGCATGTGAAATTACTATATAGACCCAAATCTGTGGAAGTATCAAGAAATGTTCCAAAATCCAGGAAATATAAAGTGAAAACATTCTTGATATGGTTTTTGAAAAAAATGTACTTTGACAAGATCTAAACCTACAATTTTTAAGGACTTAATGTGTGTTAATTTGATAAAAACTAAACTGTGATAATCTGGTGCTACAGGGGCTACTAACGCTTACCTCAAGGGAACCTACTGCAGATAAAGTCCCGTCACTTGCACAGTCCTTTCAGCTGCCTGCCAGTTGTCTCTGTGGAAGGGAAAGCCTGATGAGTGAGAGCCCTATGCCACACTCCTTTGGAGTGTCAGGGTGCCTGCACAGAACTCCACAAAACTGTCTACCTAGAGATTCCTAGATGCTTTCAATAACACAGGGCTTAAAAAGATGCCACCTTTGATATTCCCCTTCCACTGAATACCAAAACCAAATGCCTAAGAGTTACTGGGTGCTAATGACCTACGGTATTATTATCATGGTGATATACCTATACTAACCCAAGCAGAAAAAAGACTAAAATGGATCAAGCAGAAGTTAACATTGACAGGGAAAACACACACACACACACACACACACACACACACACACACACACAAATGTTGAAAAGTAAGTGACAGAACTCCATAATCTGAGAAGAGGAAATATTACAGACTGTATCTGCAAAAAGTGAAGTTGCAGCATCAACAAATGAATGCTACTACCCAAAGAACCTCCTGTCTAAACATTTTTTAAAATGCCATCAAGAGTATCATGCTCAATGTGAACTATACCATGGATCCAAATACCTACTTATAAAATTCCATATATTTTCTTAGTGGGGAGAGTAAGTGGGTGGGGGAGGAGGGGATTTTTCAGATATCTTAAAATATGTAAAGTGAAAACCAACAGCATGAAATCCCACAAGAAACTTAAAAAAGAGAAAAAAAATGTGTTTCTGTATCCCAGAAAGTAAACAAACCTTTACTCAGGACCAAACTAAGAGGGAAGTAGAACAAGAAATAATAGAAAACTGCAAAATACAACGTATTGCAAAACCACGTTCATCTCTTAAAATTATGAACGGCTAGTAACTTAAGAATATCTGTCAATACCATTAATGTACAAGTTCACCTACATAACCAAAGAAACTATATTTTCTTTCTAATGTCCAATACAGTCTTCGGTTTGAATGCTCTGCTTCATAAAACAGAATAAAATGCTCCTACAAAAAACTTAACAAGGATTAACCTTTAGCACAAGTATTAAAGAAGGAAAAAAATTAATTAAAAAAAAACAGTGATTCCAACTTTTACTTATTAATAGCACCATATTTAAAATGAAGTTACTTACCTCTGATTCTTTGTCACTCAAAGATCCCAAGCTTCCAAAACTGTGATTAGAGCTTTCATTATTTGTTGAGGCCTGTTGAAAATTTTTAAAAAGGTAAAAATTAGGAGTAATTTAAAATGGAACATTTTACAAGGTAAATAATGTCTTTATAATTAAAAATAAAATATGATTCCTTTAAATAGGGAAGACAAATGAAGTAAAAATAAGAAACACCAACTTCTTAACACTATACTTGGAAAGTCTTATCAAATCAATAAAGTTCTGCTGTGTTTCAGGAACTGACTTGTGTTAGCTGACTTTTTAGAATATC
Organism: Aethalodelphis obliquidens; assembly: GCF_003676395.1. Lineage (NCBI taxonomy): Eukaryota > Metazoa > Chordata > Mammalia > Artiodactyla > Delphinidae > Aethalodelphis > Aethalodelphis obliquidens. The sequence continues at coordinate 60,933,507 of NW_020837946.1, read as the reverse complement.
AAATTCAGAAGCAAAGGAAGTGAGATGTTGTTAGGATAGAAAGATCCCTAAAATTACTACCCAATGTATAAAAACTAATGCTTCCTTTAACTGAAAGTATTATTTGTGTTCCTTAATTTTCATCACAATCTTATGAAATTCCATCATATCTCACCCATACCCCTTTGCCTCTTCATATTAACAAACTGGTCAATCTCTGGTTTCTGTTTGTTTGGGTTTAGCCTTTTAAAAAAATCTTTTACTAACTTGACCATTTTAACTGTGTCACTCAAAGAGTGTTTAAATTTCCTTTACAATATTTTTTGAACTGTGACAGTAATGAACTATCACTATGGCGGATAACATTTTCTGTTTCCAATATGTTTCTATGATGGTTATTACTTTGTCGACTTTTTTGGACCATCAGTACATTAGATCAATGTCTTCCAGGAATGTTTAGACCAGGCAGACTATAACATATATGCCAAAGATGACATATGAATGAACTTCATGTACAAGCAGGCCAGGTGGTACACGTTTCCCTTCAATTTGCCAGAGTAGCTGCTAATACTACCATTACCAGGTTGCAAGTTAGCCTATAATTACCCTTAGACTGACTAATTTCCAAACTGATGACTGATACGATACATTGCATATATGTCCAGTGCTATGCTGGACACCGTAAAGGCTATTTTCAACACAAAATAGCATTTGAACTAGGATTCAAGCACTAGAGGAATTATAATCTAATTAGGGCAAGATTATCAAACTTGAAAAAGAGAACACCATAAACAGCAATTAATAAGTGATAAATTATAAAGATTCAGGGACAATGGAGGCAGTGGCAACGTTTCTGAGCATCCCTAAATCCCCAAACCCACATACAACATTTACAACAAAACTGGGTGACAAGGAAATCTACATAAATCTCCCTAAAACAGCAAGTGGGAACAAATCACCAACAACCATAGAACCTGCATGGTATGAGAAGCAGCAGAAGAAAACAGAGTGTCTGACACATCTGAGAACAGAGACTCCCACAACAGCTATAACTGGGTTTCTGCATTTTCCTGAAGTCTGAAGTTGGGGCAGTTAGCCTCTATGAACTCTTAAAACTGATCCTTCATTAACAGTGTCACAATGAGGATAAGCTACTGAGCATGGAATCAAAACTGAGCACATTAGGTACAATGAAGATTAAGGAATGAGAATAGTGGGGAAGAGAGCAAAGCCTTAGAAATCATAGAAAGCAAATGCCACACTTTTTTTTTTTGCAGTACGCGGGCCTCTCACTGTCGTGGCCTCTCCCGTTGCGGAGCGCAGGCTCCAGACGCGCAGGCTCAGCGGCCATGGCTCACGGGCCCAGCTGCTCCGCGGCATGTGGGATCTCTTCCCGGACCGGGGCATGGACTCTCAACCACTGCGCCACCAGGGAAGCCCCAAATGCCACACTTTTGAAGAGTTCCCAAAAACAACAGTAGAGGGGGCTCTGTAAGAAATGCCATCCTAAACCATAAAAAAGTAAGCAACAGAAAATGATGTAGGTCAATCCTATGAAATTATAGGGAAAAAAAAAAAAGATACAGAATTACATCCTGATAATAAAAGCATACCAGAAATATATGCCCACGAAATAGGTGAAAATTATAACTACTTCAAAATGAGATAAAAGTCATTAAAAAATGACTCAAGACATGCAAGAACAACATAAATCAGATTTCAAAAAACTCAGAAATAAGGTAACAGAACTCAGGAAAGCATTAGAAATTGAAAAAATTTTTTTCAGAAATGAAGATTAGGGGCTTCCCTGGTGGCACAGTGGTTGGGAGTCTGCCTGCTGATGCAGGGGACTTGGGTTCATGCCCCGGTCCAGGAAGATCCCACATGCCGCGGAGCGGCTGGGCCCATGAGCCATGGCCGCCGAGCCTACGCTCCGCAACGGGAGAGGCCACAACAGTGAGAGGCCCGAGTACCGCAAAAAAAAAAAAAAAAATAGAAATGAAGATTAAGCCTGAATGAACACAAGAGAAAATACATACAACAGATAATGCTTTAAGAGAATGAGAAGGTAAAATGGAGGAACAGTTTCGAAATCAAAAGAAATGAAGAGATTAAACGGATGAGAGAAAGCAACAACTTAATGAAGTAACAAGGATCCAACATTCAGGTAACAGAAGTCTTTAAAGAGCACTACCATAAGAGAATAAATAGTAAAGACTATAATTCAAGAAAACTTTCTTGAAAAGAACAAAACCTGAAACTACTGACCGAAGCACTGTGTACACTTAAGAATTCAGCCCAGAAGGCCAACATCTAACTTTTCAAAGGCAACACTTTATTTATGCCAGAAGAAAACAGAGTAACATATTTCAGATATTCAAGAAAGAAAATCTGAATTAAGTGTCTTATATTTGGTAAAATTTATTTTTATCACATGGAAGACACAGATAAACTTAACGTAAGGCCAAAAATTGGGAAACACTGGCTCCCATGAGCCCTTCCGAAAGAATCTAGAGAATAAGCTTTAGACAACCAAAATGAATAGTTTCAACCTAACAATTTATGGCAAGCAATATTATTATTTACTTGTTGATAAAGACTAAATGAGAAGTACAAGGAAGAGAGTATAAAATTTAATGGCTAAATGCATGCAAAGTTGTTAACACAATTTTTTAAAAAACTGTGCTATGGAAATTCACGGAAAGCACAAGCAAAAAATGTTTTAACTATTTTCCATAATCTCTTTGGTCATTGTGGTAGTACACATTGTTGAGACTGCTGTGTGTGTGAGATATAGAAAGGAGTAAATAAATAATTATGTGATATTCTAATTCTATCATCTGCTTTATGTCCTTCAGAACCACAATTCTTGGTATAGAAGAAAGAAGATACAGATGTAAATAAAAACCTTATAGTTCTGAATTGAACTGGAAATATTAATATAAATACATGAGATTTTTACTTTTTAAAACAAACAAATCCTGCCATGAGTAATAACAGAATACCTCTTATCACACCAACATTCCCTCAGACAACTATAAATTCTGGAAAAAAATATAAATAACAACTACCTGAAGGCACTTGAGCAGCCAAAAATAGGCAGAATCTGGTTAGGAGACAATATTTGGAAGGAGGAAGTAGAACTGGATGGGTTTCCTGTTTTTACAGCTTTTGCCTGAGGGAAAACCTCTAGATTGAGCTGCACAGAGCAGTTGAAATGTGAATCAAAAGATGCAGTCTTACTGGCTTGAAAAGCAGAGTTTGGAGCTACCACAGCAGCTGAAAAGTAAGAAGGCACATACTGGAAAATAAAGAACCACAAAGAGAGAGAACCACAAAGAGAGAGAACCACAAAGAACTCTACCCATGTCTCTGACTGGTCACTGTTCTATGCAAGAGTGGATCAGACTCTAAGCAGTCCAGGTAAGACTAAAATGACTTAGAGACATCAGCTGCCATCCTCTGTGGGGAGACATAGTTTAGATTTCAGTTCAGCCAAGTTAATTGCTTGCTAATACAATTAATAACCAAAATATTAACACTCTCCAGAAAAATACACTAAACCCCAGAGTCACTATAATGTATCATTCACAGTATGCAGTATATAACAGAAAATTTCTAAGTGTATGAAGGAACAAGAAAATGTTACCCATACTCAAGAGAAAAGACAATCAATAGAGACCAACCACAAGGTAACCCAGGTAATTGGAATTAACAGACAAAGATCTTAAAGCAGCTACCTGCAAGAATGTTCAAGACACCAAGGGAAAATAAACTTATAAATAAAGGAAAAAATTGTAAATTTCAGCAGAGAAATAAAAATATAAAAAAGAGCCAAATGCAAATAGCAAAACTGAAAAATCCACTTTCTAAAATAAAATATTCACCGTATGGGCTTAACAGCAGAATGGAGAAAGTACTGAAGATAGATCAAAAAATTATTCCAACTAAAAAATAGAAAAATACTGAAAAGCAGTTGTCTGTTGGACACTATTAAGTAGTCTAACATAAATAAATTTGGAGTCATAGAAGGAGAGAAAAAGGAGAAAGAAAAAAAATTGAAAAAGCAATAGGAAGAAAATTCTAAACACTGGTGAAAGACATAAATTTACAGATTGAAGTAGCTCACTGATGTCCCCAAACAGGATAAGTACAAAGAAGATCATACCTAGGTACAGCATAGTCAAACTGCTGAAAACCAAAGATTAAAAAAAAACACCTTACCTCATACCTGTTAGAGTGGCTATTATCAAAAAGGTAAGAAATAAGAAGTGTTGGCAAGGATGTGGAGACAAGGGAACCCTCCTACACTGCTGGTGGGAATGTACTGGGTTGGCCGAAAAGTGCCTTCGGTTTTTAAGTAAAAATAAGACACGTTTTTCATTTTCACCAAGAACTTTATTGAAAAACGTATTCACCCTTTTGTTCCACTACCTTCCGCCATTTTTCAGGCAACTTCATAATTTCACCTTCCCAAAATTTTTTATCTTTTTGAGCAAAGAACTGTTCCAGGTGCCTTTTACAGTCTTCCAGGGAACCGAAATTTCTTCCATTAAGAGAATTTTGTAAAGACTGAAGTAAATGGAAATCCAAAGGTGCAATGTTTGGTGAATATGGAGGATGAATCAGAACTTCGTAGCCAGGCTGTAACAGTTTTTGCCTGGTCATCAAAGAAACATGCGGTCTTGCATCATCCTGATGGAAGATTATACGTTTTCTGTTGACTAATTCTGGACGATTTTCGTTGAGTGCTGCTTTTAGTTGGTCTAATTGGGAGCAGTACTTGTTGGAAATAATCATTTGGTTTTCCGGAAGGAGCTCATCACAGAGGACTCCCTTCCAATCCCACTATATACACAACATCACCTCCTCTGGATAAAGACTGGCCTTTGGTGTGGATGGTGGTGGTTCATTTCACTTGCCCCACAATCTCTTCCTTCCGTTCCACATTACCGTACAGTATCCACTTTTCATTGCCCGTCACAATTTGTTTTAAAGATGGAACATTTTCATTATGTTTAAGTAGAGACTTGCATGCGGAAATACAGTCAAGACGGTGTTTTTCGCTTAACTTATATGGAACCCAAACATCAAAGCGATTAACATAACCAACCTGGTGCAAATGATTTTCAACGCTTGATTTGGATATTTTGAGTATGTCGGCTATCTCCTGCATGGTATAACACTGATTGTTCTCAATTAATGTCTCGATTTGATCACTATCAACTTCAACTGGTCTACCCAAGCATGGAGCATCATCCAGCAAGAAATCTCCAGCACAAAACTTCACAAACCATTTTTGACATGTTCGATCAGTCACAGCACCTTCTCCATACACTGCAGAAATCTTTTTTTGTGTTTCAGTTGCATTTTTACCTTTCTTGAAACAATAAAGCATAATAGGCCGAAAATGTTTTTCTTCCATCTTCAGTATTAAAATGTCTACACAAAAATTCACCAATTTTGGTAAGCCTTTTTTTTAAATGCACGCTGATATGACAGCTGTCACACATAATCTAACAAAATTGTTTGGAATGAAGTTAAAGACAACTAACTGCTACTAGAGCCATCTTATGGCGAAAAATGAATGAAATTTTTGGCCAATGCAATAAACTGGTGCAGCCACTATAGAAAACAGTGTGGAGTTTCCTCAAAAAATTAAAAATGGAACTACCATATGATCCAGCATTTCCATTTCCAAGTATTTATCTGAAGAAAACAAAAAGAGTTAACTAAAAACGATATCCGCAACCATAAACAAGACCAAAAGACAACCTTCAGAATGGGAGAAAATATTTGCAAATGAAGCAACTGACAAAGGATTAATCTCCAAAATTTACAAGCAGCTCATGCAGCTCAATTAAAAAAAACAAACAACCCAATCCAAAAATGGGCAGAAGACCTAAACAGACATTTCTCCAAAGAAGATATACAGATTGCCAACGAACACATGAAAGAATGCTCAACATCATTAATCATTAGAGAAATGCAAATCAAAACTACAATGAGATATCATCTCACGCCAGTCAGAATGGCCATCATTAAAAAAATCTAGAAACAATAAATGCTGGAGAGGGTGTGGAGAAAAGGGAACACTCTTGCACTGTTGGTGGGAATGTAAATTGATACAGCCACTATGCAGAACAGTATGGAGGTTCCTTAAAAAACTACAAATAGAACTACCATACGACCCAGCAATCCCACTACTGGGATATACCCTGAGAAAACCAGAATTCAAAAAGAGTCATGTACCAAAATGTTCATTGCAGCTCTATTTACAATAGCCAGGACATGGAAGCAACCTAAGTGTCCATCAACAGATGAATGGGTAAAGAAGATGTGGCACATATATACAATGGAATATTACCCAGCCATAAAAAGAAACGAAATTGAGTTATTTGTAGTGAGGTGGATGGACCCAGAGTCTGTCATACAGAGTGAAGTAAGTCAGAAAGAGAAAAACAGATACCGTATGCTAACACATATATATGGAATCTAAGAAAAAAAAAAAAAAAGGTCATGAAGAACCTAGGGGCAAGACGGGAATAAAGACACAGACCTACTAGAGAATGGACCTGAGGATATGGGGAGGGGGAAGGGTAAGCTGTGACAAAGTGAGAGAGTGGCATGGACATATATACACTACTAAACGTAAAATAGATAGCTAATGGGAAGCAGCCGCATAGCACAGGGAGATCAGCTCGGTGCTTTGTGACCACCTAGAGGGATGGGAAAGGGAGGGTGGGAGGGAGGGAGATGCAAGAGGGAAGAGATATGGGAACATATGTATAACTGATTCACTTTGTTATAAAGCAGAAACTAACACATCATTGTAAAGCAATTATACTCCAATAAAGATGTTAAAAAAGAAAAAAACACAATGGGAAAAAATGATATCTGCACCCCAATGTTCACTGCAGCATTATTTACAATAGCCAAGACATGGAAGCAACCTAAATGTCCATCAACTGATGAATGGATAAAGAAAATGTGGTGTGTGTGTGTGTGTGTGTGTGTATATATATGAATACTATTCAGCCATTAAAAAAGGGAAATCTTGCCATTTTCGACGACATGGATGGTCCTAGAGGACATTATGCTAAGTGAAATAAGTCAAAGAAAGACAAATACCTTCTGATCTCACTTATTTGTGGAATCTTCAAAAACAACAAACAGAAAAAACCCCAAGCTCACGGATACAGAGAAGAGACTGGTGGTTGCCAGCAGAGGGGGGGTTGGGGAGGTGGGTAGAGGGGAGAAATGGATAAAAGGGGTCAACAGGTACAAACCACCAGTTATAAAATAAATAAGTCTTGAGGATGTAACAGCATGGCAACAATAGTTAATAATACTGTATTTGCATATTTGGAAATTGCTGGGAGAGTAAACTTTAAAACTCATCACAAGGAAAAAAACTGTAACCAAGTATGGATGTTAACTAGGCTGTGGTAATCACTTTGCAACATATACAAATATGGAATCATTATGCTATACACATGTAATCTAATCTTACACGTAATCTAATCTTACACGTAATGTAATCTTAAATGTCACCTATACCTCATTTAAAAATTTATGATTTTTTTTAAAAAAGAAAAGAATCTTGAAAGCAGCCAGAGAAAGATAACATATTACATTCATGAGAACAAAAAAGGATATGACTGATGGCTAGCTTGTCATAATAGATATTGGAGGTCAGATTTCATCTCTGGAAAAGGTGAGCCAGGGAGAACTCTGGATTGAGACACATAAGGCACAGCTGAGGAAAGAGAAGACATTAAGTGCATGTCTACACACTAACTGAAGAGACTCAGCACCTTCCTGTGCTAAATTCTGGAAAGTCAGCAGCCAAACGTAAACTCTACAGGCTGGAGAGTACAGAATTTCCCTCTAGGAAAATAAACCATCTCAAGAGACAAGACTTACAGACACCAAGAATCAAAAACCTCTCAGAAAAATGACCCAGCCAAGTCATCCTACTGTAATAAGTCCTGCCTACTCAAACAATACTTCCAATAAGTGTTTCAGTGCCTAAAGCATAGATACGCAAAGCCCAATATCACCAGATGTCTGAAAAATATAAACAAATATTTTTTAAAAACCCATAAGAAAAAGACAATCCAGGGAGCAGGAAAAAAATTCACATAGAACTATTACTAATATCCTAATGACAGCCAACTACGAAAATGAAACATTTCAAGAACAACCCAAGGGGACTTTTCCTTCTGGTCCAGTGGCTAAGACTCCACACTTCCACTGCTGGTTGGGAAACAAAGATCCTGCATGCTGTGCAGTGCAGCCAAAAAATAAATAAATAAATAACATTTTTTGTAATTAAAAAAAAAGAACCACCCCCCTCCCCCAAAAAAACAACCACCTGGAAATTAAAAATATGATAGCTGAAACACACAGGAAAAAAAAAAAGGATGAATTCAAAGATAAAGTTGAAGAAATCTTCCCAGAAAGAGACCAAAAAACCCCAAAAAAAGAAAACTAGAGAATCAGTCCAAGAGGTACTGCTCCAAATGAGAGTTCCAGAAAAAAAAGAAAGAGAAAATTAATCAGCTAAAATTATCAAAGAAATAATTCAAGACTTTTCAAGAAGTGAGAGAGTAGCATTGACATATATATACTACCAAATGTAAAAAAGATAGCTAGTGGGAAGCAGTTGCATTGCACAGGGAGATCAGCTCGGTGCTCTGTGACCACCTAGAGGGTTGGGATGGAGATGCAAGAGGGAGGGGATATGGGGATATATGTATACATATAGCTGATTCCCTTTATTATACAGCAGAAACTAACACAACATTGTAAAGCAATGATACTCCAATAAAGATGTTAAAAAAAAAAGGAACTGGAAAACATTAGTTTTTGTATTGGAAGGACACACTTTTGAACCAAGCACACTGGTTCAATGAAGATCCATACCAAGGCACATTATAACAAACAAATTGAAATGCCAAGGATTTGAAGCTTCTAAAGAAGACTAAACAGGAATACCTACAAAGGATCAGGAATGAGAATGGCACTGGAGTGCTCAGGAGTAACACTGGAAGCTAGAAAGCAATGGAACAATGCCTTCAAAATTCTGTTAAAATGATTTCCAGGGCTTCCCTGGTGGCGCGGTGGTTGGGAATCCGCCTGCCAATGCAGGGGACGCAGGTTCGTGCCCCAGTCCGGGAAGATCCCACATGCCGCGGAGCGGCGGGGCCCGTGAGCCACAGCTGCTGAGCTTGCGCGTCCGGAGCCTGTGCTCCGCAACGAGAGAGGCTACAACAGTAAGAGGCACGCGTACCGCAAAAAAAAAAAAAAAAAAAAAAAAAGGATTTCCAACCTAGAATTCTACACCCAAACTAACAACTAAGTGGGAAGAAGAGAATATGCAAAGTCTCAAAAATCTGACTACCCATTTACCTTTTCTCAGGAAGTGACTAGAGAATCTGCTCCACCAAAACAAAAGAATAAACCAAGAAAGAGGAAAATATGGCATATAAGAAACAGGAGCTCAAACATGGGACAGACACAAAAAGAATTTCCATGATGATAAAGAAGAGGGATTCCAGGATGACAGGCACCCAGAAGAAACAGAGAGTAACTAGCCTAGGTAAGAATGGAAGAATGGAAGATTTCAGGGGTATGTCTACAGAAATATAAGAATAAAATAAATAAATTTATATTTGAAAATGAGAGGTTTACACACCTCTGCTGGATGCTTACACTGAACACTAACAAACTAAAGAAATAAATCAACTCTAGGAAAAACAAAAAGTTGTAAAAAAGAAGAAACGTAATCATGGAATCTCACAGCTGTGAATAAAATTTAGTCATAACATAAACAATGAAATAATGACCTAACCCAAAACTAAAATATTTCTAAATCAGGATAGGGTCAGGGAAGTTTGAGTATTTCTACAGGGGTAGAGGGTTGGATCATTTAAGAGTTAACGCCTCATCTTCTATAACAGGAAGTCAATAAATATCTAAAACTGAAAAAAAAGAAAAAAAGACAAAGAACTATAACAGTCTTACTTAGAAATACAGACATAAATAAAACAAAACATATATAGTATAATAAATAAAAAGCTACAGGTGAGAAGGACTGCCTCTATGAAGAATAAATGTAGGGTTAAAAGAATGGGGCATGCTTCTACTAATTTTCATTATAGGCTTGGTAGGACAAGTTGACTTTTAAAACTCTGACCATGGATTGTATGTCTTTTCCTTCTTGATCTGTAGGAATTCTTTACACGTCCTTGGTATGAATCCTCTATGACTTGGCCTTTCACTCATACATTGGTATCATCTGAACACAGTTTCATTTATCAAATGGTTTCCTTTATGGCTAGAGCCTTTTGTGACCTATTTATGAAATCTGTCATTATTCTTATTAAAGCTTTATTATTTTTCACATTTAGATCTACAGTCACTTGGAATTGATTTTTCTATCATGGCAAGAAATGAAGGTCGAGTTGTTGTTTTTTCCCCATGTGGATATCCAACTGATCCAGCATCATCTATTATAAAAGACGACCCTTTCCACACCGCACTGCTGTGTCACCTTTGTCATATATCAAGTTACTATACATGAATGGCTCTGCTGCTGAAGTCTATTCTGTTCCACTGGTCTATTTTTCTTTCCTGTGTCAATATCACAGTGATGTATTTCTACTCCTTGGTACATAACTAAGAGAACTGAAAACATATGTCTACACAAAAACTTGTATCAGAGTGTTCACAGCAGCATTATTCACGTCAAAAATGGAAACAACCCAAATGTCCACCAATTGATGGATATACAAAATGTGACACACATCAATACAATGAAACATTCAGTTATAAAAAGAAATGAAGTATTAATACATACAAGATTCATGAACCTTGAAAATATTATGCCAGGTGAAAAAAGCCAGACACAAAATGCTATGTACTATTATTCCATTTATATGAAATGTTCAGAAGAGAAAAATCCATAGAGACAGAAAGTAGACTAGTGGTTGCCAGGGGATGAAGTGTAGGGTAGGAAAGCAGGGGAATGAGGAGCTGCTGTGAATGTTTATAAGATTTCTTTTTGGGGTGATAAAAATATTCTGGACTTAGTGGTGATGGCTGCACAGCTTTGTGATATACCAGAAACCACTGAAAAGTACACCTTAAAAGGGTCAATTTTATGGTATGTGAATTATATCTCAATACAAAAAGTTTCAAGTTATTGAGGAAAAGAGAGCACAGTTGGGGGGGAGTGTGACAAAATACAGTACATAATCATTTATACATTCAGACATACAGTATGTGCACATGCAAGCACACACAGACTTTTGAAGCCTTCAAAGCGAGAATAGAGCTGTTTTTTTTGCAGACATTCATGAGACATTTTTTAAAATATAAAAGCAACACAGGCACATAGAAAACATTTCATTACAGAAATATAAATATTTCCCTCCCGCATTAGTCCTACTATTCAGAGGCAACATTTTTTTAATTTAACTTAATTAACTTAATTAATTAACTTCTTATTTTTGGCTGCGTTGGGTCTTCATTGCTGCGCACGGGCTTTCTCTAGTTGCGGCGAGTGGGGGGCTACTCTTCCTTGCAGCGCGTGGGCTTCTCATTGTGGTGGCTTCTCTTTGTTGTGGAGCACAGGCTCTAGGCGCATGGGCTTCAGTAGTTGTGGCACTCAGGCTCAGTAGTTGTGGTCAGGCTCTAGAGCACAGGCTCAGTAGCTGTGGCGCACGGGCTTAGCTGCTCTGCGGCATGTGGGATCCTCCCAAACCAGGGCTCGAACCCATGTCCCTCGTATTGGCAGGTGGATTCTTAACCACTGCGCCACCAGGGAAAGTCCAAGAGGCAACAACTTTTTAAAAAAATTGTTTTTAATTAAAATTTTCAATAGGTAATGCAAACAAACTACTTCAGTTCATTTCTTATCATCTTTCTAAGGCTGAATGTCTACACTAACAAATTAAATATACGTTCATTGATTCCTCCCTTCTTACTCAAAAGATAACGTTATGCAGACCGTCCCACATCGCTTTCTTTTCTCTTTATGTTGGAAAAATTCCAAATCAATACATAGCTTCTTCATTCCCCTTTTCCTTTGCTACTTCCTTTCTTTCAAACAGGTGCAGAGTATTCCACTGGATGTACTACATTTCAATAATTCTTTATTGACCTTTCCATAAAAGATGAAGAATTTAGCTCACTGGCATCACAACTTCCCCTTCTTCCCGATATATTTTTATTTTCAAATCTTCAGTTACTTTCACTTCAAATAATAAACAAACTTTTTTTTCTTTAACTTTAAACTGTGTATGACTCCTTAATATGTAAAATAAAATAAATCTTTACATTTCCTCCTTCTCCCAACATGTTAGCTACACTATAACTTTACAGCAGTACAATTTATAACATTTACCTTTACCTCCTATCTGTATTCCTGCAACAGAGCCACAAACTCATGCCACAAGGATCTGTGGCAAGTAAAATTAACAGGTGAAGTAGGCTTGGGATAAGAAAAAAAAGTGGCATATGATAGAATAACAATTCTTTCTCTTCCAATTTTTGTTATCAGCTATAAACACTGAATTAGCAAATGGTGAATCCTTGATGTTAAGGAAAATACAGGATTAGGTTCCTGCAACCTTCTCGTCACAAGTTCATCAACCAATCAACACATAACATTGTTTTGTTTTTTGTTTTTTTATATATATATATATTTTGGCTGTGCCGGGTCTCCATTGTGGGCTCCTCTCTAGTTGCGGCGTGCGGGCTGTCTAGTTGTGGCACACAGGCTTAGTTGCCGCGCAGCATGTGGGATCTTAGTTCCCTGACCAGGGATCAAACCCACGTCCCCTGCATTGGAAGGCAGATTCTCAGCCACTGGACCACCAAGAAAGTCCCCATAACATTGTTTTATATAAAACTGTGTTTCTGTTTAAAGACCCCTTGTTTAATACGTACTGTCAATTCATTCACATTGAATTCATGGCCAACAACACTGTAACTCATGCCTGAATGAAGCTAATCTAACAAGCATATTTTCCCCCTAAGGCACATCACAGTCTTCTTGTGCTTAGAACACTAGATAACACTTGACTACTACCCTGAGGGGCTATTTTAAACAGTAAAACTACCAACGAAAAGCACAAAAATGTGAAAAACATGGCATTAAGTAAACTGAGAAAAGAATACTTGTTTACAGTATGAGAGCTGAAAATGTAGGCAGAGGGTCACTTTATTCAGCCTCAGGCGACTCAAATTTTTCACCACTCTGCATATGCACAGGCCCGTGAATGACCAGCAAAAGCAATGCAAGTATTGGTTTTGAAGTCACAAATAAGTTGAATAAAGAGTATTGATTGTGTGTATCTATCAAATCAAGCTTATAATCATATTGTGCAAATCCTGTATAGCCTTGCTCTTTTATATATGTTTGAACAGTCAAAATCCAGAAGAATTATATTAAAATCCCTCAATATAGCTGTATTTTAATAAATTTACCATGTATTTTTAGAACTGTTTGCTATATAAAAGTTTATAACTGTCATATCTTTTTTATGGATGCTTAGTCCTTAAAAAGAATCTACCTTTGTTTCATTCAGGCGTTTGGTTTTGAAGACTGTTTCATTTGATACTCATTCATGCATTCAAAAATAATTATTGAGGGCCTTAGTATTGTTGTAGATGCTAGGGATATAGCAGTGAGAAAAAAAAAACACTTAGGTCCAAGTGCTCATGAAGTTTACGTTATAAGAAGGGAAACAGACAATAAACAAACATATAAATATTTAGTAATATAAAAGGAACCAATAAGTACTTTAAAAAAACTAAGTAGAGAAAGGGGAGTGGTATAGGTATCATACCTATACATAGAGCAGTCAAAGAATGCCACTGTAAAGAGGTGACATTTGAGCAGAAGCTTGAATACAGTGAGAGAGAAGTGTGTTTGAGGCAAATGGCAAATAAACCAGTGTGAGTGCAGTAGTGGGACAGTTATTAGTTGAATAGGGTAGTCTAGAACTAGATCAGAAGGTCTACTTAGAGCATTGAATTTTATTTTAAATGTGATGGGAAGTCTTTGGAAGGGTCTGAAGTTGGGGAGAAACTGATCTCAAATTTGTATTTAATTCTACTTTCTTTTACTTTATGATTATCGGAACTATTTTCTTTCCAGTTACTTCCAATCTTTGTCATTTTGGGGGGATGTTTCCTGTCAACAGCCTAAAGATGGATTCTCATTTATTATCATAATATATACTTGGCTTTATTTTTTCCATATTATATAATCGCAGGTAAAAATAGAATATTTTTGTTTGCTCTCTCTTCCTCACTTTTATTAGACTAAATTTCTTTTTGTTCCTCCTCCTATACCCTATCACAGTAAAAGTTCTATGTACAGTATCTCTGTTGCTTGTGCTTATTACTTTCCTACTTTTAGCAAACATATAACCCTATTCTTCTCTATAGACAAATTAATGAATTATTCTGTAGTCCTAGATGATTTTCTTACCTTTCTCCGCTGTTCCTCTTCTCCCAGAGCATGATCACTATCAGAAATATGATCCTTCAAATGCTTTTATTTCCACATTACAAACTCCCGGTGTCACTATTATTAAAATTTGCCCCTATTAATACTGCATTTCACAGGCACATTATCACCATCAATTTAAATAAAAACACTGTAAGAGTCATTGCTCACCACTACATTACATTCTATAAGCTTTACCGTTATTTATTTATTTATGGCTGTGTTGGGTCATCGGTGCTGTGCACGGGCCTACACTTGTTTTTAAATTTAAATGAATATTTTTAAAATACAAGCTTACCCCCCAAAGAACAGTAAAACCAACATTAATTCAATATCATCATCCAACATACAGTCCATACTCAAATTTCCCCTGTTGTCTCAAAAATGTCATTTAAAACTGTTTTTCTCCCAATCCAGGAGCAAATTAGAACCCACGGATTCACATTGCATTTGGCTACTAAGTCTCTTTCATCTCATCCAACCTAGAACAGTCCCTCTGCTTCCCTTTGTTCTTCATGGCACTGAATACTTTTAAAGAGTCCAGGCCAGCAGGATGTCCCAGGAGTATTTCCTCATGATTAAATTCAAATCAAACATTTCCAGCATGAAAACTACAGGTGATGAGTGTTCTTCCTATTGCATCACCCTCAGGATACATATAATGTCAGGCTCTCTGTGACACTGCCAATGCAAAGCTTGACCTTACCTATTATGGTGGTAACCAACAAATCTCTCCTTTTTAAAGGCATATTTTCTCTTTTATAATTAATAACTAATCTATAGACTGAAACTTTGAGACCTTGTAAAACACTGTTCTCCAAAACATTTTACTAAATGGTTTTAGCATCCATTGATGATCCTTACCTTAATCAATAATTATACTAGGAAATACTGTGTTGATTTTCTGATTCTATATTCCTTCTACATTAGGTAACATTCTTCTAAGAGACTGCCACATAACAATAAGCATACCTAGCTTGGTTCCTAAGTACCATTCCCCACTAAAATGAAGCAGGGCTCTTTGAAAAGGTCTGTTCACATTCAGCACAGAGACCACAGTGATACTAGAGAGAGATGGTAGAGATGTGTATGTATACATAAGCATAAAACTGGCAAAAATATTTATCTTTCTTAAATCTAGATAGAGTATACTAGTATTCTTTGTAAAGTATTTTCAATTTTTCTAAAGGTATAGTATTTTTTTCAAAGTAAAATGTTGTTTAAAAACAAACAAAAGGGCTTCCCTGGTGGCGCAGTGGTTGAGTCCGCCTGCCAATGCAGGGGACACGGGTTCGTGCTCCGGTCCGGGAAGATTCCACATGCCACAGAGCAGCTGGACCCGTGAGCCATGGCCGCTGAGCCTGTGTGTCCGGAGCCTGTGCTCCGCAACGGGAGAGGCCACAACAGTGAGAGGCCCGCATACCACAAAAAAACAAAACAAAACAAAACAAACAAACAAACAAAAACCGGGGGTAGGAGGGGAGACCCTGCAGGAATGCATAAATATCAGTTTGAGAGAACAGAAATTAAAAAATGGGTATAGAGTGTCATCATAAAACCAAAACTAGAATACGTAACTTTAAAACATCAGGAAAAACTCCATTTGTCCAATGGAAAGCAACGAGTAGAAGGGATTAAAAGTCAAGTACGATTAGAAGATATCAGCCAATAGATGGCAGAACCAAGTCAGAAAATAAAAATAATTATAATGGACTAAACCCACCATTTAAGAGATAAAAATGCTCATATTCCATCAAAAAAAGTTGACATACTGTCTACAAGAAACACACTTAAAAACAATAAAAATTAAAGAATAGAAAAACATATACCTAACATGAACCAAAAGAAAGTTGAGGATAGTATTCTTAAGATTTGAAAAAAACAAGTATTTAAAAAAAAATTATAGTCATGAAACAAAAAGAAGATATATGCATGTAAAAATATAGCCTCAAAATACATCAAGCAAAAACTGATAAACTACAAGCTGAAATGCATAAAGCTGAAATTTATACATCAATAATCACAGTTAAATACAATTAGGAGCTATTAGATATGAAATGTTTATAAAACAGGGCACATTTCAGGATTGATGCCATATGAACTATATTTTGAAAATGTAATGCAAAAAATTATAAGTCTGTAACAAAAGAATAGCTCAAAATAACTAATAATCTAAGAGGAAGGAATATACAAATGTTTATAGTAGCTTTATCTGTAATTCTTAAAATATTGAAAGTAACCTAAATGTTCCTTATCTAGAAGAAATGGATTAAAAAGAACTGTGGTATACTTTTACACACTACTATATAAAAAATAGATAATCAACAAGGACCTACTGTATAGCACAGGAAACTGTACTCAATATCTTATAACAACATATAATAGAAAAGAATCTAAAAAAGAATATATTATACATATATATGTATGTATAACTGAATCTGCTGTACATCTGAAACACAACATTGTAAGTCAACTATATTTCAGTAAAAAATTTTTTAAAAATTGTATATTTTATACAATAGGATACTATTAAATAATAAAAAGTAACTATTGGTAACATTACAACAACATGAATGAATCTCAAAGAAATGCATTAAGCTAACTTATAAAAAGTCAGACTCAAAAGGCTACATATTTACAATACTTACCCCATTTATATGACATGCTTGCAAAGGCAAAACTATAAAAACAGAAAACAGATCAGTGGTTGCCAGAGGCAACCTAAAGGGGTAGAGTGCAAAAGGACACCGGGGAGTATTTTGGGAACTATTTTATATCTTAATTGTGGTGGGAGTTACACAATTGTATACATTCACAAAACTTATAGCAGAACTATATGATAAAAAGGGGTGAATTTTACCCTATGTAAATTATACATAACTTAATAAAAACCATGGGGGGGCTCTCATAACCAAACACTTAAAATCTATACATTTTATCGTATGTTAATTCTGTCTTTATATAAATAAATAAACAATCTGATTCATTCAACTCAATAGCTGGAAGAACAGCCACGAAGCAAATCCAAAGTAACAAGTAAATTATGATGATAGAAATCAATGGGGGGGAAAAAGTGAAATAGATTAAAACCAATATCTGTTTCTTTGATTAGTCAGAGCTCTGGCAAGAATGAACAGAAAAGGAGAACTGAAAGAATAAACGGAAATGAAATAACAAAGGAGATTTTTTAAAGTGTTATAACCATACACTAATAAGTTTGAAAAGCTTAATTGAAATAGATTAATAAACTAAGTAATATTAAAGAAATTTAAATGGTAGTGAAAGACCTTCCTTGCAAAAAACCCCAGGCCAAGACAGTTTTACAGGTAAATGTCTACTCATCTTCCCACGAACATTTTGTACCACATACAGGATGTTGAAAAAACTGAAAATAGTGAAAGAAGCAGCAGTTCATTTTATGGGGCTAGCTAGTGTGACACTGTTTTATAAAACAGACAAGGCAGAGTGATGAAAATTTTCTGTACCTTAAAAGGAACATGGATTACTACGAGTGTACACATTTGTCAAAACTCACTAAATTATTACTCTTCAGGTCTGTGCATCTATTTCTCTTATAAGCATATATGTAAAAATCCTAACTAAAATAGTTAATCATGTATTAAATCCAAAAGTATTTTTTAAATATTTATTTATCTTTATTCTTTTGGCTCCGTTGGGACATCGTTGCAGTGCATGGGCTTCTCTCTAGTTGTGGCGTGAGGGTTTTCTCTCTCTAGTTGTGGCGTGCATGCTCCAGAGCGCATGGGCTCTGTAGTTTGTGGCATGCAGGCTCTCTCGTTGAGGCGCGTGAGCTCAGTAGTTGTGGCGTGCAGACTTATTTGTCCCACAGCATGTGGGATCTTAGTTCCCCGACCAGAGATCGAACCTGCGTCCCCTACACTGGAAGGCAGATTCTCTACCACTGGACCACCAGGGAAGTACCCTAATGAAGTATTTTTTAAAATAGTGTATCAGGGACTTCCCTGGTGGCACAGTGGTTAAGAATCTGCCTGCCAATGCAGGGGACGTGGGTTCGAGCCCTGGTCCAGGAAAATCCCACATGCCGCAGAGCAACTAAACCCATGCACCACAACTACTGAGCCTGTGCTCTAGAGCCCACGAGCCACAACTACTGAGCCCACATGCCACAACTACTGAAGCCTGCACGCCTGGAGCCCATGCTCCACAACAAGAGAAGCCACCACAGTGAAAAGCCCGCACGCTGCAATGAAGAGTAGCCCCTGCTCGCCACAACTAGAGAAAAGCCCATGTGCAGCAACGAAGACCCAACACAGCCAAAAATGAATAAATAAATAAAATAGTGTATCATAACCAAGTAGGGTTTATCACAGCAATGCAAACTTCAACTTTTTTTTAAATTTGTTATACTTACTATTTTTAAAACAAACAGAAACTTCTTAACTAACCAGTAACAGAAAAGTTCTTCTGTAATTTGGTCATGGTTATATACACAAAACCTGTAACAAACACAACACTTAATGGAGAAACTTTAGATGATTCCTTCTCAACAAGACATAGTACTGAAGCTCATGACCAATATATAAAAAAAAAAAAATTGGGGGAAGATAACTATTTGTCTTAGAGAAACCTAGAGAATCAACAGAGTAGTACAACCAATAAGAGACCAAAAGCAAGACTGCTACATACAAGACCAGCCTATAAAAATTTTAAAAAATTCTAGGTCAGCAATAGCCAACTAGAAAATATAACAGAAAATACTTGAGCCACAAAAATTTTAAAGTATCCAGGAATAAGCCCCCAAAATTCATAAAAACTAGCCAAGAATTCTTAAGACCTCTACAGAGAGAACTGAACAAATGGAAAGACATTTCATGTACTTGGATGGGACAACCTAATCTTATAGATTTCAGTACTCCCAAAATTAATCTATAAATTCAATGCATTCAGAATAAAAATTCCATTTGAATCTTTTAAGGAAAAAGATACAAATAAGTTATTACAGAAGAATAATCCCCAAATGCTAACAAGCAAATAAAGAGATGCTCAAATTTTATATGAGGGAATAAAGATCCATAAATAATTAGGTCAACCTTACAAAAGAAGATTAAAGGAGAGACTTGCTCTACCATATAAAGAAGACATACCAAAATACAACTGTATTCTTTTTTATGTGATACTGGCACAAGAACACAGAGAGACCACCAGAACATTAGAGAAATCTCAGACACAGATTGGTATATACACATGGCAACTTAATATATGATACAGGTGCCAGCACAAGTCAGTGGGAAAATATGGATAATTTAAGAAGCATTGTGGAGAAAACTGGTTTACTACATGGAGAAAAATAAAACTCGATCTCTATCAATACTATGTAAAAGATAAGGCCTCGGACTAAAGAGTAAATATAAAAGTAAAACTGTACAATTAATAAAAGGAGCTGTAGAATATCTTTGTGCCTCAGGGGTGGGGAAGAAGTATTTAACTTTTAGAATACCATCAGAGTCCACTGGACCCAATTTTAGTTTTTTAGCTTCTTTTTCAAGTAATTCTGTTTATAATAATTAATATTTCAGGACTTTTATTCTTTCTTAGAGATAATCCATAGAATAAAACTAAGATTTATTTTTAATAGAATAAAACACATTCTAGCTTGCAATTAATTACCAGATGTCCACTGGCCTTTCATCAATCTACAATACATTATGGGATCTTACTGATCTTACTTTTCCTATATTTTGTTATTACACCATCCTAGGAACTCATCATTACTTATCACTGTTCATCAATTATTCCCAACTATGCTAATACAAAGAAAAACCACTAAAATAAAAAGAAAATGGAAGAATGATGGTATGATAGGCAAAATATTGGCCTCCCAGTGATGTCCATGCCCTAAACAGCAGAATCTGTGAATGTTATTTTACATGGCAAAAGGGCCTTGCAGATGTGATTAAGGATAAGAAATTTGAGTTGGGGAAATTATACCAGGTTATCCAAATTGGGGTGGGCCCAATCTAATCACATGAGTACTTAAAATAGGCTACGGTCCAAAACATGTGACTGCCAAAGAACCGTAAGAGA
This sequence comes from Aethalodelphis obliquidens, assembly GCF_003676395.1. Taxonomy (NCBI): domain Eukaryota; kingdom Metazoa; phylum Chordata; class Mammalia; order Artiodactyla; family Delphinidae; genus Aethalodelphis; species Aethalodelphis obliquidens. The sequence goes on along the minus strand of NW_020837946.1, from coordinate 60,912,938 downwards.
GATACAACATTGCTGCCTTTGAAGATGGAGGAAGGAAACCACCACCCAAGGAATGCAGGCAGCCTCTCAAAGCTGGAAAAGGCAAGGCAAAAAGATCCTTCCCTAGCGCCCCCAGAAAGGAATGCAGCCTTGCAGACACCCTTGATTTTAGCCCAATGAGAGCGGTGTCAGACTTCTGATGCTACAGAACCGTAAGATAATAAACCTGTACTGTTTTGAGCAACTTAGTGATAATTTATTATAGTAGAAATAGAAAAACAACACAGATTTAATGACCTAAAAGGACGATGCAATAGTCAAATAAATTATGATCTTTTAGTTGTCTTCTTGCCTTGCCCAAAGTACCACATCATCTTTCAAAAATGTATAAATGACTAAGAAACCATCTTTGGAGTCTGATTTTAGCTTTCATTGACTCCAGCTGAGAATTAAGAAATTTTCATTTTCCACTTAAGATAATCAAGAGAAGAAAATGACAGAAAACAATTTATAATTATTAGACAAATCAGAAAATAAATACAAAGAGATAACAGCACCTAAAACTGATGATGGTGACACTGACTATATAAATGAAATCTGAGTCTTCAAATGACAGTATGCTAGATGAATTTTCTCAAATTCAAGAATCAATGAATTGGACAATATATTTCTAAGGGGAAAAAAAAAGGGAAACATGGTATTCTCATCAGTTAAGTCGTTCAACTGAAGGACTTCACCATACAATATTCTGCAACAAGAACTTGGACCATTTCATTATGCTCAAAGGACACATAACAATATCCTTCATCTTTTATGATGTTTGTGCACCAAGATTTACTTGATACAAAGTGATTTTTCAGTATGTTTCAATTCATATTAAAATTTCTAATAAAGTGGTTTTCCATTATAGTTTTATTCTTATTGTTGTAAATTGGTAAAATAACAAAATATAAACATAGCAAAAAGGTCTATTTGACCCAGATGGTTAATGGTGACGACTGTTTTTCTTAGGCACAGACCATAAAGCAAAAAAATTGGTGAGTCTGAATACAACAAAATTAAATACTTCTGTACAATGATGGATACCATGAACAAAGTTAACAGACACGACAAAATGGCAGAAGTTATTTGCACTGTATGTAATCAACATGGAATAAATATGTAGAATATACAAGGAACATGGGAAAATCAGTTTGAAAAAGAAAGTAATTCTGACAGAAAAACAGGCAAAGAACTGGTACAATTTATAAGACTCCCAAAAAGCTAACAAGCATTGAAGAAATGCTCAAAATAATTGGTGGTACAAGTAAGACAAAGATACATTATTTTGTACCAACTGGACTATCAAAAATGAGGAACCTGGATGATGCCAAGTGTTTCTGGGATATGGAGATATAGAAACAGTTGTATAAAACTAATCTGCTAAGAGTGCAGGTTAGTTTTATTAGTTTTATACAACTGTTCTGAATAGCAATCTTGCGCTGTTTATTCAATTTAAATCTATACATACCCTATGCCTTATCAATTCTGCTCTTGGAAATATATTCTAAACAAATGCTCACAAAGTTCCATAAGGGAACAATTACAAGAAATTCACTGCAGTGTGAGGTAGTGGGGAGTTGGAGACAACCTGATATCTACCACTGGAAGGCCCAACAGATACACTATTAATTTTATGCAGCAGTGAGCAGCAGTGGATTAGTGTACAGATAGGAACACACAATAGAAACATGGGTGATGAGGCAAGGAAGAAGCAAAAACAAACGACAGGAGAGGTAAAAATTATGTAAATGGAAGAAAGGCAGTACAATCTACCAAGCTCCTTTTTACCCCTGAAACCTATAACCTATTATGCTATATTATAACATAATGCCCCAAAATATATTATGCTGTACTAGAAATCAGGTATAAAAACACTGGATTTTTTTCTACACATTATAAAAATTATAGTAAGTATAATTTGCTGTTAAGTACGTATGTAGGGATCCTTTACAAAATATATTTTATATCATTTAATACAAGGAAAAAATGTCAAATAAAGATTACAATTTTACTCACTTTAGCTCCAACACTGCAACTGCCCGTGCTCCCAGTGCTCCCACTTGCAACTCCTGTAAATCTAGCTTCCAATAATTCTTGCCTTCTTGGATCCAGACTATGAAGCTCATCCATTGCACCTATTAAGATAAAAAAAAAAACAAAAGTACATGCACATACATATATATGTATTTATATACACACATCACAAAATATGTGTACGTAATTAGTTCAGATGTAAATATAAACTTAGTGAACTCTAAAAACAAATGAAAGTAAGGACTTAAAGATTTTTATAATGTCCACACTTATCAAAATAATCTATGGTGATGGTGGATTTCCAATACTTTTTTTTTTTTTTGCGGTACGCGGGCCTCTCACTGTTGTGGCCTCTCCCGTTGCGGAGCACAGGCTCCGGACGTGCAGGCTCAGCGGCCATGGCTCACGGGCCCAGCCGCTCCGTGGCATGTGGGATCTTCCCAGACCGGGGCACAAACCCATGTCCCCTGCATTGGCAGGCGGACTCTCAACCACTGCGCCACCAGGGAAGCCCCTCCAATACTTTTGACTGCAATCTACATTAAGACATATATTTTCACCCAAATCAGTACACACATACATACATATATTAAAAGTTCCACAAATACTTCTTACAGTATGCAGTACACTCCAGTATTTTCTAGTCTATTCTAGTCCATTAAAAAGGAAAAACACTGATTGTGAGCTATTAAACTGATTTCATGAGCCATTAATGGACCCAGGTCCATAGCCTGAAAAATACCACTTCTCATAATGCAATCTCCCTATTCTAAGCTGATACAGAATTTTGGCACTAAGTGGTATTATTGCTTATTTTGCTTATATATACTTTATCTAACTAATTTTAAACTGATAAGATTCTTATTACTGTCACATCCCCATAATTTTTTGTACAATTGATAGTTTTCAGTTTCTATCAGACAGACAGAAAACACACACATATATCAAGCAGATAACTGAGGTAACATCTATTATTAAACAATAACCCTGAAGATTAAGGGGGAAAAATGAGAGCCCTCCTGTAACTGCTACTATGCAAACTAAAGCACCACAAATTCTAGTTAAAGTTCAATTAAACTCTTAAAAATTATTTTATCCATGTCTGCTAATTCTCTACTGATAAAACCTTAGAACTGACATAAATAATTGGTTCTCAAAGGGAGTAGGGAGGATATTATCAGAATTCAGAATCACATGGGGAGCATTTATAAATTACACTAGACCACTTCCATGTACCCTGACATTCCTCTCCTAAAGGTTAAAAGCTATTCCTATAGATCTTACCCTTTAAAGTTCCCTTCATTACCTTCCATCTTCATCTGGATAGAGGACTACATGGATAATGGCCATCCTTCCATGTTTATTAGCATTCCTGTACCTGCATATATCTTCCCTGGCCATTCCTCATTCTTCCATCTTAGACAAAAAGGTAGCTACCTTCAAAAAACTAAAGCCTACAGTTCTTGCTTTTGATCCCATTCCTTCTTGATACTCAAGGAATCTTGCATTTGCATGTAACCCCCCCTCTCTCTTGCATCTTGTCCCTCCCTGCCTCCTTCTGCCTTGTTTATATGTCTTTAAAAAGGAAAAAACAAAAACAAAAGAACTTTTGCTTGAATTTCATGCTATTAATATTATCATTTAAAAAATAAATAAATAAATAAATAAAAATAAAAAAATAAAATATTATCATTTAATCCTTTCCTTGAACTAGTGATTTATAGCCCTATCCTCCTTAGGTCCCTGAAATCTGGTTTCTATTATAAGTATACTCCTGACAATGTACTTTCAAGTATCACCAGGACTTCCAATTTTTTTCTGATTCTGCTATTACATCAGAAACAGTCACTGTCAGATGATAGATAGATAGATAAGAAGAGCATTTGCTCCAAGGTTCTGATTTTTTTTTCCATTTTCTTCCTAATGCTTGACAAGCAGAAGTGTCTAATTTTGGTGAAGTGAAAATTATCTAATTTTTCTATTTACAGTTATTATTTATCTATTCTTTCCAAGAAAACTTTGCATGTCCCAAAGTAAAAAACATAGTGGATTTAACCAAGATGGCAGAGTAGAAGGACGTGCTCTGCGAGAACACCAGAATCACAACTAGCTGCTGGACAATCATCAACAGGAAGACACTGGAACTCACCAAAAAAGATACCCCACATCCAAAGACAAAGGAGAAGCCACAATGAGATGGTAGGAGGGGCGCAATCACAGTAAAATCAAATCCCATAACTGCTGGGTGGGTGACTCACAGACTGGAGAACACTTATACCACAGAAGTCCACCTACTGGAGTGAAGGTTCTGAGCGCCACATGAGGCTTCCCAACCTGGGGGTTTGGCAATGGGAGGAGGAATTCCTAGAGAATCAGACTTTGAAGGCTAGTGAGAATTGACTGCAGGACTTCAACAGGACTGGGGGAAACAGAGACTCCACTCTTGGGGGACACACTCAAAGCAGTTTGCATATCAGGACCCAGGGGAAAGAGCAGTGACCCCTGGGGAGACTGAACCAGACCTACCTGCCAGTGTTGGAGGGTCTCCTGCAGAGGTGGGGGGATGGCTCTGTTTCACCGTGGGGACAAGGACACTGGCAGCAGAAGTTCTCGAAATTACTCGTTGGCGTGAGCCCTCCCACAGTCTGTCATTAGCCCCACCAAAGAGCCCAGGTAGCCTCCAGTGTTGGGTTGCCTCAGGCCAAACAACAGGGAGGGAACCCAGCCCCAGCCATCAGCAGTCAAGCGGATTAAAGTTTTACTGAGCTCTGCCCACCAGAGCAACAGCCAGCTCTACCCACCACCAGTCCCTCCCATCAAGCCTCTTAGATAGCCTCATCCACCAGAGGGCAGACAGTAGAAGAAGAACTACAATCCTGCAGCCTGTGGAACAAAAACCACATTCACAAAAAGATAGAAAAGATGAAAAGGCAGAGGGCTATGTACCAGATGAAGGAACAAGATAAAACCCCAGAAAAACAACTAAATGAAGTGGAGACAGGCAAACCTCCAGAAAACGAATTCAGAATAATGATAGCGAAGATGATCCAGAACCTCGGAAAAAGAATGGAGGCAAAGATCAAGGAGGTGCAAGAAATGTTTAACAAAGACCTAGAAGAATTAAAGAATAAGCAAACAGAGATAAACATTACAATAACTGAAATGAAAACTACACTAGAAGGAATCAGTATCAGAATAACTGAGGCAGAAGAATGGATAAGTGACCTGGAAGACAGAATGGTGGAATTCACTGCTGCAGAATAGACTAAAGAAAAAAGAATGAAAAGAAATGAAGACAGCCTAAGAGACCTCTGGGGCAACATTAAACTCAACAACATTCGCATTATAGGGGTCTCAGAGGAGAAGAGAGAGAGAAAGGACCAGAGAAAATATTTGAAGAGATTATATTCGAAAACTTCCCTAACATGGGAAAGGAAATAGCCACCCAAGTCCAAAAAACGCAGCGAGTCCCATACAGGATAAACCAAGGAGAAACACGCCAAGACACATAGTAATCAAATTGGCAAAAATGAAAGACAAAGAAAAATTATTGAAAGCAGCAAGGGAAAAATAACAATTAACACACAAGGGAACTCCCATAAGGTTAACAGCTGATTTCTCAGCAGAAACTCTACAAGCCAGAAGGGAGTGGCATGATATACTTAAAGTGATGAAAGGGAAGAACCTACAACCAAGATTACTCTACCCTGCAAGGATCTCATTCAGATTCGATGGAGAAATAAGAAGCTTTACAGACAAGCAAAAGCTAAGAGAATTCAGCACCATCAAACCAGCTCTACAACAAATGCTAAAGGAACTTCTCTAAGTGGGAAACACAAGAGAAGAAAAGGACCTACAAAAAAGAACCCAAGGGCTTCCATGGTGGCGCAGTGGTTGAGAGTCCGCCTGCCGATGCAGGAAACACGGGTTCGTGCCCTGGTCCGAAAAGATCCATGTGCCCTGGTCCGGGAAGATCCCACATGCCGCAGAGCGGCTGGGCCCGTGAGCCATGGTCGCTAAGCCTGTGCGTCCAGAGCCTGTGCTCCACAACGGGAGAGGCCACAACAGTGAGAGGCCCGCATATCGTAAAAAAAGAAACCAAAAAAAACACGAACCCAAAACAATAAAGAAAATGGTCATAGGAACATACAGATCGATAATTACCTTAAATGTGAAGGATTAAATGCTCCAACCAAAAGACACAGGCTTGCTGAATGGATACAAAAACAAGACCCATATATATGCTGTCTACAAGAGACCCACTTCAAACCTAGGGACACATACAGACTGAAAGTGAGGGGATAGAAAAAGATATTCCATGCAAATGGAAAACAAAAGAAAGCTGGAGTAGCAATACTTGTATCAGATAAAATAGACCTTAAAATAAAGAACGTTACAAGAGACAAGGAAGGACACTACATAATGATCAAGGGATCAATCCAAGAAAAAGATATAACAATTATAAATATATATGCACCCAACATAGGAGCACCTCAATATATAAGGCAACTGCTAACAGCTATAAAAGAGTAAATCGACAGTAACACAATAATAGTGGGGGACTTTAACACCTCACTTACACCAATGGACAGATCATCCAAAATGCAAATAAATAAGGAAACACAAACTTTAAATGACACAAGAGACCAAATAGATTTAATGGATATTTATAGGACATTCCATCCAAAAACAGATTACACTTTCTTCTCAATTGCGCATGGAACATTCTCAAGGATAGATCACATCTTGGGTCACAAATCAAGCCTCAGTAAATTTAAGAAAACTGAAATCATATCAAGCATCTTTTCTGACCACAACGCTATGAGATTAGAAATGAATTACAGGGAAAAAAACGTAAAAAACACAAACACATGGAGGCTAAACAATACGTTACTAAATAAGCAATGGATCACTGAAGAAATCAAAGAGGCAATCAAAAAATACCTAAAGACAAATGACAATGAAAACACGATCCAAAACCTATGGGATGCAGCAAAAGCAGTTCTAAGAGGGAAGTTTATAGCTGTACAAGCCTACCTCAAGAAACAAGAAAAATCTCAAGTAAACAATCTAACCTTACACCTAAAGGAACTAGAGAAAGAAGAATAAACAAAACCCAAGGTTAGCAGAAGGAAAGAAATCATAAAGATCAGAGCAGAAATAAATGAAATAGAAACAAAGAAAACAGGAAAGATCAATAAAACTAAAAGCTGGTTCTTTGAGAAGATAAACAAAATTGATAAACCATTAGCCAGACTCATCAAGAAAAAGAGGAAGAGGACTCAAATCAATAGAATTAGAAATGAAAAAGGAGAAGTTACAAAAGACACTGCAGAAATATAAAGCATCCTAAGAGACTACTACAAGCAACTCTATGCCAATAAAATGGACAACCTGGAAGAAATGGACAAATTCTTAGAAAGGTATAACCTTCCAAGACTGAAACAGGAAGAAACACAAAATATGAACAGACCAATCACAAGTAATGAAATTGAAACTCTGATTAAAAATCTTCCAACAGGGCTTCCCTGGTGGCGCAGTGGTTGAGAGTCCGCCTGCTGATGCAAGGGACGCGGGTTCGTGCCCCAGTCTGGGAAGATCCCACATGCCGTGGAGCAGCTGTGCCCGTGAGCCATGGCCACTAAGCCTGTGTGTCCAGAGCCTGTGCTCCGCAACAGGAGAGGCCCGTGTACCGCAAAAAAAAAAAAAAAAAAAAAAGATGATACCAACAGATGGAGAGATATACCATGTTCTTGGATTGGAAGAATCAATATTGTGAAAATGACTATACTACCCAAAGCAATCTACAGATTCAATGCAATCCCTATCAAATTACCAATGGCATTTTTTACGGAACTAGAACAAATCATCTTAAAATTTGTATGGAGACACAAAAGACCCCGAATAGCCAAAGCAGTCTTGAGGGAAAAAAATGGAGCTGGAGGAATCAGACTCCCTGACTTCAGACTATACTACAAAGCTACAGTAATCAAGACAATGTGGTAATGGCACAAAAACAGTAACATAGATCAATGGAACAAGATAGAAAGCCCAGAGATAAACCCACGCACCTATGGTCAACTAATCTATGACAAAGGAGGCAAAGATATACAATGGAGAAAAGATAGTCTCTTCAATAAGTGGTGCTGGGAAAACTGGACAGCTACATGTAAAAGAATGAAATTAGTACACTCCCTAACACCATACACAAAAACAAACTCAAAATGGATTAGAGACCTAAATGTAAGACTGGACACTATAAAATTCTTAGAGGAAAACATAGGAAGAACACTCTTTGACATAAATCACAGCAAGATCTTTTTTGATCCACCTCCTTGAGTAATGGAAATAAAAACAAAAATAAACAAATGCTACCTAATGAAACTTAAAAGCTTTTGCATAGCAAAGGAAACCATAAACAAGACGAAAAGACAACCCTCAGAATGGGAGAAAATATTTGCAAATGAATCAACAGACAAAGGATTAATCTCCAAAATATATAAACAGCTCATGTGGCTCAATATTAAAGAAACAAACAACACAATCCAAAAATGGGCAGAAGACCTAAATAAACGTTTCTCCAAAGAAGACATACAGATAGCCAAAAAGCACATGAAAAGCTGTTCAACATCACTAATTATTAGAGAAATGCAAATCAAAACTACCATGAGGTATCACCTCACACCAGTTAGAATGAGCATCATCAGAAAATCTACAAACAAATGCTGGAGAGGGTGTGGAGAAAAGGGAACCCTCTTGCACTGTTGGTGGGAATGTAAATTGTTACAGCCACTATGGAGAACAGTATGGAGGTTCCTTAAAAAACGAAAAATAGGGCTTCCCTGGTGGCGCAGTGGTTGAGAGTCCACCTGCCAATGCAGGGAACACGGGTTCCTGCCCCAGTCCGGGAAGATCCCACATGCCGCAGAGCAGCTTGGCCCGTAAGCCATGGCCGCTGAGCCTGTGCGTCTGGAGCCTGTGCTCTGCAGCGGGAGAGGCCACAGCAGTGAGAGACCCGCATACAGGGAAAAAAAAAAACGAAAGACAGAATTACCATATGATCCAGCAATCCCACTACTGGGCATATACCCAGAGAAAACCATAATCCAAAAAGACACATGCACCCCAATGTTCACTGTAGCACTATTCACAATAGCCAGGTCAGGGAAGCAACCTAAATGCCCATCGTCAGACGAACGGATTAAGAAGATGTGGTACATATATACAATGGAATATTACTCAGCCATAAAAAGGAATGAAATTGGGTCATTTGTTGAGACGTTGATGGATCTAGAGACTGTCATACAGAGTGAAGTAAGTCAGAAAGAGAGAAACAAATATCGTATATTCACGCATGTATGTGGAACCCAGAAAAGTAGTACAGATGAACCGGTTTGCAGGGTAGAAGTTGAGACACAGATGTAGAGAACAAACGTATGGACACCAAGGGGGGAAAACCGCGGTGGGATGGGGATGGTGGTGTGCCGAACTGGGCGATTGGGATTGACATGTATACACTGATGTGTATAAAATTGATGACTAATAAGAACCTGCAGTATAAAACAAACAAACAAACAAAAAAACAATACTAAACTTTCTTTGGGTTATTTGTATGGAAATATGTTAATATAATGTTTCAGACATTACATGAAATTTCTAAAACTCTTATATGTTCTGGTATAATGTTATAAATCATAATTCTAGTTATTACTTTAAAATGTATATCTCAGAAATAACTAAAAAAAAACCCATAGTAATCTTTGTAAGTTTTATGTTTTTCTGCTTAGGTCCATGATTTATCCTAAATTAATATTTGCATATGGTATGAGGGCAAGGATTTTTTCCCATGTGGTTTTCCTGTTTTATTAACCACCATTCATTGAAAAACAAAAACAGCAAAATTCTGCATCCACCAATAAATAGCCTTGGTGGCTTTGTCAAAAGTCAAAACATATATATATATGGTCTAGTATAAAGACAGACATATAAACCAATGCGATAAAATAGAGAGCCCAGAAATAAGAGCACCAAGACCATTCTATGTGGAAAAAAGCTTTTTCAACAAATGGTATTTGAAAAATTGGATATCCACATGCAAAAATGTTAAGTTGAACCCTTACCTTAACACCGAATACAAAAATTAACTCAAAATGGATCAAATACTTAAACATAAAGACCTGAAGCTGGTATCCTTAATATAATTAATCATTAGGGAAATGCACATTAAAACCACAATGAGATACCACTTCACACCCATTAGGATGGCTATTATCAAAAAACAGACAATAACAAGTGTTAGCAAGGATGTCGAGAAGTTTGAACCCTTGTGTGTTGGTGGTGGGAATGTAAACTGCTGCAGTCACTGTGGAAAACAGTATGGCAGTTCCTCAGAAAATTAAACATAGAATTACTACATTATCCAGAAAGTTCCATCTCTGAGTGTATGTGTGTATGTGGGTGTGCTTCACCCACAAAGGAAGTGAAAGCAAAGACTCAAATAGATATTTGTACATCCATGTTGATAGCATTATTCCCAATAGCCAAAAGGAAAGAGCACCCTAAGTGTCCACCAATGAATGAATGGATGAATAAATTAAATGTAGTATATACATAAAATGGAATACCATTCAGCATTAAAAATGAAGGAAATTTTGACTAGAACGTAGATGAACTTTGAAAACATTATGCTAAGTGAAATATGCAAGACACAGAAGGACAAATACTGTATGAACCCTTGTGTGTTGGTGGTGGAAATGTAAACTGGTGCTGTCACTGTGGAAAATAGCATGGCTATTATACTAGAGTCCTAGAGTAGTCAAATTCACAGAGACTGAAAGTAGAATCATGGATGCCAAGGGCTGAGGGACATGGTGGAATAGGGAGTTAGTGTTTAAAGGGTACAGAGATTTGCTTGGGAAGATAAAGTTCTGGAGATATGGTGGTGATGGCAGTAGGACAGTCAGAATGTACTTAATGCCACTGAACCATACATCTAAAAATGGTTAAAATGGTAAATTTTATTTATGTATATTTTACCACAATTCTTAAAAAGTTATTTTTAAAAAACGATAAATTTAATCAAAAATTTGAATTTGCTAGTTCAAAAAACATGGTTATAAAAATGAAAAGGCAAGCAAGAGACTGAGAGAAAATGTTTACAAAACATGTATATGCTATATATATACTATGTCCACTCTTTGGCTTGGAAACTGGTTGCTGGACCAATAGAATTTAGCAGGAAAGATGAGGACATTAGTCCCTACTTTGACTTGCACCAGCTAACAATGTGGTATTTTGTTTCCCATTGTTTTTGTTTCTTAGATGTATAGCTTCTTCTCCTCCATGAGGTCCCAGAGGAAGTTGTACATTCAAGGGAAAACAAAACAATTAGCTTCTAACTGAAAACCCTTACTAGGGTTCCCAACTCCACTGTGGTCCTTAACACCTTCTAAGAAGTTTTTGTGATATTTTAAAGAGTCAGTATATCCAAAAGACCCTGGTATAACTCCTGGCACATAACAGATGCTTAACAAATATTAGCATAGCTGTCTAAAAATCTACCTAACCTTGAATACTAGAGCCTTGCTTCTCAAAATGCAGTCCACTGACAGCAGCATCTGTTATCACCTCAGATGCTTATAAGAAAAGCAAAATCTTGGGTTCCACTCCAGACCTACCAAATCAGAACCCGCATTTTAACAAGAGCCTCAGAAAATTAGGTACATTCAAGTTGGAGAAGCACTGCTATAGAACAGAGGACACCACAAACTTTGGAAAGAGCCTAATCATAAATATTTTAGTCTCTGTAGGCCACTGGGCATAATCATGTAGATGTTTATATAACAAGAGAGAAAAGCTTCCCACAAACATCTTGTTGACAAAATTTAATGATGTAATGGGACTTCCCTGGTGGCGCAGTGGTTAAGAACCCGCCTGCCAATACAGGGGACACAGGTTCGATCCCTGGTCCGGGAAGATCCCACATATTGCGGAGCAACTAAGCCCATGTGCCACAACTACTGAGCCTGTGCTCTAGAGCCCATGAGCCACAACTACTGAGCCCGTGTGCCTAGAGCCCATGCTCCACAAGAGAAGCCACCGCAATGAGAAGCCCGTGCATCACAACAAAGAGTAGCCCTCACTCGCCGCAACTAGAGAAAGCCCGTGCGCAGCAACGAAGACCCAATGCAGCCAAAAATAAAATTAATTAATTTAAAAAAAAAAAAAAAAAAGAAATGGCAGTGAGCTGCCCAAAAGCCATTCTATGTTAAAAAAAAAATTATAAAAGACACTATAAAGACCATACCATCCTTAAAGAATACCCCATCTCAAAATACAACCACCTGTCTCCTAATTATGCTACTATTCTTACTGCACTGCTCCCCAAAATCTACTGTAAACCCAAAACTTCACATAAAACATATAACAAGAGATGTCACTACTCAAATTAGAGATCAATCACATCCTATTTTATGAAGAACAATTTTAGGAAAACAACATAAATAAAACCACAATTTGACCCATTAGAGCAGTCTGTCATGGCCCCTTCTAATAACTTTTTTTTCCCCTCTCTCTCCTTCTCTTTCACATACACACTCACAAACTCACTCAATAAATGTTAATTATTATACAAGTATGGCCTCCCAAGGTGGTCAGTCTAAAAAAGAACACATGTATTTGGACATATTAGCAGCTCTGGTTGGTCAACACTACTTTATAGTTATAGCACCTTTTTTATGACAATGAATCAATTTTTCATTATTTCATTTTTAAAGTACCTTAAGTCTTCATCTTCCTTAGCAGAGAGTCAAAACAAAATAAAAATATCTAGAAAGCATGTTTTCAAAAGGTTAAAACCAGAATACCAGTTACCAAAAAGAAATGAGTTTGTTCAATAAGACCTTTCTAATATTAGATTCAACTGCTCCTCAGCCATTACTTCATTTTTTTTAGATTTAAAACTTCCTTTACTCTGAAAATATTTTAATTCATTCCAGGTTTTAATTGTTACTTTTCATATTACATATGATAAGGTGATTTATACAGAACAGTAAAGTCTTTCTTCAATTAATACTTTTCACATTATGCCTGACAAGGCAGAGATTAAAAACAGAAATACCATAATAAAGTTAGAAATTATTTCAACAAGATAAAATATTCCATTTAAATCATTCCTTTTCATTAGTTTTTAAAATGCACTTGAAAGTATAGGAAACTAAAAGAATTCAACAAGTTTACACTGTTTAACACTCCAGAATTATTTGTGACTCGTCTTTAAACATCCACTCTAACATGGTTAATAAATAGAACATATCTATGTTCATATACAGTATTTTGTATACTTAGTGGATATACTTATTATTTTTGTTGACTACATTGCATTTCATCATTTATTCCACTGTCTGATCTCCTATTTAAAACCAAATATTCTAATTTTTTGGCAGTTAAATGAACGTGTTAAATGACCTATCACAAGAGCAGTCCAAATTCCAATTTCTAAAATACTACCTAAAACAATGCATTATAATAAACAAGGATAAAATATTCAAATGTTTATACATTTCCTAATATACTTTCTCCCCCAGGAATCCAATAAAAATACCACCCACATTTTTTATAATTATTTAAAATATTAACATTTGGACATTTAATTCACTTAAAATTTAACTTTACATATCTAGGATTTTTTCCAAAGGACTTTCTCCCCCAGGAATCCAATAAAAATACCACCCACATTTTTTATAATTATTTAAAATATTAACATTTGGACATTTAATTCACTTAAAATTTAACTGTACATATCTAGGATTTTTTCCAAAGGGAAATATCATACAATTTCTCACAAATTTAACCTTTCCCTACTGATCTGAAATACATCTCTAGTCATGTGTCACATTCTGATATAAACATAGGTGTGTTTCTATATTTAATTCTGTTTCACTAAACTATTTCTGAACCATATATATCTCCATTCTATCTAACTACACATACAAATATTTATGTATTGTACACATACATATTTCACCTAGAATGACTGAAAAGAGTATGTGTAAAAAGCCAAGTTTCTGAATCTATTCTACTGATACACATTCAGTTACATAAGCCTGTGGTAAAGAGAAAACAGGTCTAATCTAGAATCACTCCAAGTCAGATTAATACCTCACCTTATCTTTAAGATAAGTCATTTTAAACACTTTAATTATAACCCTTCCAGCAAAGGATTCAGACAACCTGAGACCGAATTTTCATATAACGATATGCAGCTTGCCCCAGAGGTGAGGCATAGAGTTCTCGTTTATGCTTCTCTATACTGTCATAACCTTGGAGCATGAGAATAATTTAATTTCAATTTTATTATTATAAATAAAAAATGTCTTGACAGCTTTTTCTTTCATCAAAAATAAAACACACACACAGATAGATAAGTTGTGTCAATATGGCCAAGTTCCTTAACCTCTCCATGTTTCAGCTTCCTTATGTATAAAATGGAGATAATAAAAGTAAATACCTTATAGTTGTTAGAGTAAAATAAGTTAATATGAAGAGTTCTGAACTATATCTGTCACTTAGTAGTCAATAAATGTGAACATATATGTATGCTAAAATGCAAGTGCCCAATAAACATTGGCATGTATAATATATATAATATAAGCTCTCTTCCAGCTTTCTCCCTGAAGCTAGAAGTTCCTGGTAGGTAGAATAGCATATACTTCAATGCCTCATTTCTTTAATGTATTAATAACATGACTAACTCCTCTTCCTCTAGCTTATAATAATTTACCTTAAAAAGCAATCATACACATATACACACATACATATATACATATATATGTATCACACATACATATATGTATACACACATACATATGTGTATGTATACATACATATATATCTTAATGCTAGGCTATTTTTCTATTTTAACATATAGTTCTCATTTTAAAGATAAGGAAATTGAGACACTGAGAGGTTATGTCACAATGCCTTTTGTTAGAACTTATATCCACTCAACTGAGCACCCTTGTCCCAAAGGAATGGTCCAAAAGAAGGGTGTAAGGGTGTGTGTAGGTGTGTGTGTGAAAGACAAAGAGTGCCTACCAAGAGAGCACGTGACTGCACACCACACGAGAGCCTGCCGAGAGAGCACATGACTGCACACGTAAGAAGGCATGTTCTCCAGGAAAGCTCCAAAACACGACTTTGGTAAAACCTCCTCACTATTAGGAAGTCAGCTGGTATCCTGTCACTAACCAAAGTGCTAATTACTTAAGAATCTTTTCTAGTTTCATGCCTTTTCTCATTACTAATACAAAACATACATGTATTATAACAATAATAAACAATACAAAAATAGAAAAGTGAAAAGTCCGAATACTTCCCTGTCTCCCAAAATCCCACTCCTCACAGGTAACCATTTAACATGCCTTAAAAAGCACAGCAATGATTTACTGCCCACAGTACTCCTTCTTGGTCTATTCTTCTATCCCAATCGTGCAGGGTAAAAGAAGGGCTACAGAAGTTTTAGAGTTCATTTGCAACAGGGAAGGAAATCTCTGACCAGGAAGTAAGTTGCATGTACTACATGTAAGAAGTCCAACTTGAGCACTATCTACCTATTAAAATACTACCTAAAACAATGCATTATAATAAACAAGGATAAAATATTCTAAATGTTTATACAGTGATTTCAACGTAGTATCATTTCACCAACACTGGCTCTATCATGGCTTCAACAAGACTCCTGAAATGAATTTCTTCGGACATTTATTGTAGCAATATAACTTTAGGGCTAAGGTGGGCTCTGCTGCAAGACCGAGTTCAAATCCCAGCTCTGCCACTTAAAGACCTCCTCATCCATAAATTTCTGGTAATAACAAAGTCTAGCTCACAGGATTGTTAGGTGAATTAAATGAGGTAATACTTGTAAGCCCTTAGCAGGTTCCTGGAATATACAGCCTCATTTATTTTTGCTTACTCTTACTAAGTGCCAGAAAAATAAGCAACTTACCCAAAATTGCATACCAAACAAGTGATGTGAGGAGAGAAAGCAACAAAAAATTATCAGGAGACAGGAGAGCAAGCCAATTTACTCACTTACTTTTCAATTTCTCTAGCCTAAGCCTTCATATAAAGAAGAAATATATATGTCTTTCAATTAACAGATCTACAAAATTTCCAGCAAAACAGACTACTCTGTTTAGGAACCCTACCTGCTCTAAGTGCATAAACATGTTCAACACAAATTAGACTGCTCGATGAAAATAAAAATAATCTTTAACCATCACTCCTAACTCTGAATTGATGTATAACTCCAGAGTGCCAAAGTTTAGGATCCAGATACATAAATTAGCACATAAGCCCACTGAGTTCATAATGTTCCTCTAGAAAGACACATTTCCCAATGAGCAAATACCCAAAAAACAAAAAAAGTTTAATTTTAGTAATAACTTCTATTACCTGCAACCTTAACAGAAACACCAACCTGTAACTTGAGATAAATATATAACACAAACTAAGTAAACCAATTTGAACAAAGGATGAAATACTATAATTTTTAACAGGTTCAACTGTATGAAGTTACAGGTATTCAACCATTTTTAATCTATAAAATAGGTTCAGATGGTTCAACCCAATACTCAATGGCCTATGGTATAATCAATCCCCTAGTGCCTTTACAAATGATTATGACTGCCATTTTTTACGGTGTTCAGTGATTCAAAGAAATTGTGGGTCACATCATTCTCATACATCTTTATTAGTGTTTAAATCCCCAAACTGCCAAAACAGAGTGACAGATGCAAAGTCTTACTAAGTGCATAGCTTATAAGGTTGGCCCTCAAATTTTCACCGTAGTCTCTAGCAAACCTATACAATCATTTAAAAAGTCTGACTTGGGGTTTCCCTGGTGGCGCAGTGGTTGAGAGTCCGCCTGCCGATGCAGGGGACACGGGTTCGTGCCCCGGTCCGGGAGGATCCCACATGCCGCGGAGCGGCTGGGCCCGTGAGCCATGGCCACTGGGCCTGTGCGTCCGGAGCCTGTGCTCCTCAACGGGAGAGGTCACAACTGTGAGAGGCCCGCGTACCACAAAAAAAAAAAAAAAAAAAAGTCTGACTTATATACAAAGTTTTCTTTCAATTATAGAAATTTTCCAACATTTCTTTCCCAATGCCAATTTATTTGCCTTATGTAAAAAGGGACATGTATTTTTATAAAATTGTGACGATAAGGAAGCAATTTGACGTCTTTTCCTTTTTTACCCTTGGTCATGAACCCAAAATTGCCAACAGTACAGAAAAATGCAAAAATGCAAAAAACTAGAACCTAAAATAATCCCACCCATTGTCTACTACCCAAAGATAACTAAAGTTAACATTTAGGTTTATTTTCTTCCAGTCTTTTTTTCTGTATACTTTTTACTCAGCAATTAAGATTTCACTTTATAGTAGCTCCCGGCATTCAAAGATGTTTCCACATTTCTAATTTCAACCATCTGCAAAAGACTCTGAAAGTTGATGACATAAAAACTGCTGAAGTGATACGAAATGAGAGAAACTTATAACACAACCTCCATCCATCCAATTCTCAGTTCGGGTTTGTTTTTCCTTGTCTGTAGTCATATATCCGGAAACTCTCACAGTTACTCCAACCCCCCACGAAAAACATTTTTTTGGGAAAAATGTTCCCCCCAAATAAACGCAATTAATAATATTAATGATAAAAATGACAGCAGCAGTTATTTGCCATAAAAAGCAAGCTTCAGGGGACTTCTCTGGTGGTCCAGTGGGTAAGACTCTGGGCTCCCAATGCAGGGGGCTCGGGTTTGATCCCTGGTCAGGGAACTAGATCCCGCGTGCATGCCTCAACTAAGAGTCCACATGCTGCAACAGCATGAATGAATGAATGAATGAATATTAAAAAAACAAGCTTCAGATAAATTACAAACTTATGTATTTATATAATACATTCACTGCATGTTAATGTTACTATCCTAATAATATAATGCAGTGTACATGTTTAATAAAGTTTATTTAAATTTCTTTACAAATAACTCCAACTTTTGTGTTAAAGTTGATGAGTATTGAAGCTGTGTGATGGGTACATTAGGGTTCACTGCAATATGCACTCTACTTCAATAAATTAAATTTTTTTCCCATAATAAAAAGTTAACTTCTTACATTTTCCCACATTTTTGTGAGGAAATTTGTGTTTTAAGGGCATTTGCCAATTTCAGAACTAGAAAGTTGTCTGGCATCCATTACTACTGTCAAGATCCTACACTACTTACTGCTTTCTACCCTATGTTCTTCCAATTATACAAAAGCAATTTTCCATATTATTATGTTTTCATGAACATTATTTTCATGGCTACCTAACATTCCATTAAATGGATATACATTAATATGTTTAATTATTCCCCTACCATTGGGGATTCAAGTGGTTTCTAATTTCTTGCTATTAAAAACAGTGCTGCAGCAAAACTGTCCTACCTAAAATGCTTTATTTGAATGTAGGGTTATTTCCTTAAAACAATGACTCTCAAAGCATGATAAGAAAGACGATTGTAAATATTTACTATCCCTCCCCAGACTCACCTCAGCAATCTCCATCCAGAGTCATTAGGTAACTGTGCAGGAAAGGGTTAACACAGTAGACCGGAGGATGCTATCTTTAGAAAGGCCTCCCAGCAAAGAAATCCCCACCTTTCTGTAAAGATAAGGTGGCTCACAGTGCCTAGGTTATACGAACAATGTAGTATAACTAGGAAGAAGATGCCCCAGTAAAAACCTTGAATGCAGAGTCTCTAGTGGACTTCCCTGGACACACACATTGCACACAAGTTGCTGAAATTTCACTGCTGGGGGAAGTGTGTGCACTCCCTGTGCCCCCTCTTGTGAGGGAGAGAACATAAGGAAGCCTAAATATGGATCCCTCCAGGCTCTCCCTACGCTTTTTTCCCTTATGATCCGGCTGTTCATCTTTACTATGTCACCATAATACATCTCAACCATGAATACAACTATGTGCTGAGCCCACTAGTCTTTACAGCAAAACTGACACAGTATCTGAAGCCCACAGACCACTCTAAGATACCATGTTCAGAGCTCTAGGCAAGAACTGGTGATTACCCTGCTTTCTGAGGTTATGGAGAACCCCCTATGTAAGTTAATTTTACATACCTCCTTCCCATGCCAAGACAGGTGAATGCTTCTTAGTTTTGAAACTCCTTGGCAGACACAGTCATTCTGAGTCTGCAACTGTATCAATGAGCTGGCTTATCTCCCCCTCTCACAAGAATGTAAGCCCCAAAAGAACAGGAATTTGGGGGTTGGGGGCGGTTTATTTGTTCACTGAAATATCCAGGTGCCTAAAAGAATGCCCAACACATAGAAGACTCTCAATAAGTATTTGTTTAACGAATAAATGGATATTCTCGGGTATCCTAACCCCAAATTCTCAAAATGAAGAAACCTACTAAGGGCTTCCCTGGTGGCGCAGTGGTTGAGAGTCCACCTGCCGATGCAGGGGATACGGGTTTGTGCCCTGGTCCAGGAAGATTCCACATGCCGCAGAGCGGCTAGGCCCGTGAGTCATGGCCGCTGAGCCTGCGCGTCCAGAGCCTATGCTCCGCGACGAGAGAGGCCACACAGTGAGAGGCCCGCTTACCGTAAAAAAAAAAAAAACCTACTAGGGGCTTCCCTGGTGGCGCAGTGGTTAAGAATCCGCCTGCCAATGCAGGGGACCCAGGTTCGAACCCTGGTCCAGGAAGATCCCACATGCCACGGAGCAACCAAGCCCGTGTGCCACAATTACTGAGCCTGCGCTCTAGAGCCCGCGAGCCACAACTACTGGAGTCTGCATGCCTAGAGCCCGAGCTCTACAACAAGAGAAGCCACCTCAATGAGAAGCCTGCACACTGCAACAAAGAATAGCTCCCACTCTCAGCAACTAGAGAAAGCCCGCGCTCTGCAACAAAGACCCAACGCAACCACAAATAAATAAATAAATAGAATAGAATAGAATATATGTTACTTACAAGAGACTTACAACTTTTATAAACAAAAGTTGAAAGTAAAAGAATGCAGAAAGCTATACCGTGCAAACACTTAGCATCTGAAAGCTAGTGTTATCTGTCTTAACACTAGATAAAGTACATTCTAAGGCAAAATGCTTTACTAGAGGGACATATCATGATAATAAAAGGCTTGATTCAGTAGGTAGACACAAAAATTCTTAATAGGTAAGCACCTATAACATATTTGAAATATATAAGGCAAAGAGGACAGAAACTATACAAAGAAACAGACAAATCTGTAATTGTTTTTGGACATTTTAACAAATCTTCCTCTGAATAAGAGCAAATAAACGAAAAAAGTAATGATAACAATTTAAAAAAGAAACAAACTTGATATAACTGATATACCTATTACACCACATCTAACAACTGTACCCAACAAAAAAATTTTTTTTGTTCTATACAAGGAATATTTACCAAGACAGACCATATGTTGGGTCATAAAGCAAGTCTCAAATTTTAAAGCTGAAATTTTATATCTTTAGTTCTTATTATGGTACAGCTAAGTTAGAAATTAGTAACAAAAAGCCATTTAGAAATACCTTATGTTTAAAAATTAAGCAGTATACTTCTGAATAATCTATAGCCCGATGAACAAAGCCAGAAGTTGGTTCTATGAAAAGACTTATGAACTGGTAAGATGGGTCAAGAAAAGAGACAAGACACAGACAGTGACTATCTGGAATGAAAAAGAGGACACCACTACAGACCCTAGATATAGAAAGTTCACAAGGGAATATTTACAATTTTATGCAGACACATTTGAGATTTTAGATAAAATGGAGAGATTCCTAGAAGATACAATTTACCAAAACTGATATGAAAATTAAAACTCTAAAGAGTATTGTGACATTATAGAAATTGAAGCCATTACTTAAAACTTCACAGAGAAAACTCCAGGACTAGAAAGCTTCAGTGAATTCTACCAAGTATTTAAAGATGCTGGACTTCCCTGGTGGTGCAGTGGTTAAGAATCTGCCTGCCAATGCAGGGGACACAGGTTCACGCCCTGGTCCGGGAGGATCCCACATGCCGTGGAGCAACTATGAGCTCCCATGTGCCACAACTACTGAGCCTGTGCTCTAGAGCCCATGAGCCACAACTACTGAGCCCGTGTGCCACAATTACTGAAGCCCGCACGCCTAGAGCCGGAGCTCCACAATGGGAGAGGCCACCACAGTGAGAGGCCCGCATGCTGTGGCGAAGAGTGGCCCCCGCTAGCCACAGCTAGGGAGGGCCCGCGCGCAGCAATGAAGACATAACGCGGCCAAATAAATAACTAAATAAAATAAAAAATAGATGCTGTAACTCCCTTCTTACATAAATTCTTTGAGAAAAACAGTAAGAGAAAAAGTATTTCCCAACTCATTTTTATGAAGTCAATGTTACCTTGATAAAAAACCTAAACTTTTTAGAAATGAAGATTAAGCCTGAATGAACCGAAGAGAAAATATATACAACAGATGACGCGTTAAGAGAACAAAAGGGTAAAAAGGAGGAACAGTTTTGAAATCAAAACAAATGAAGAGATTAAAAGGATGAGAGAAAGTAACCACTTAATGACATAACAAGGATCCAACATTCAGAAAACAGAAGTCTTTAAAATGCACTACCATAAGAGAATAAACAGTAAAAACTGTAATTCAAGAAAACTTACTTGAAAATTAAAAAAAAAAATTGAAACTACTGACTGAAGGAGCACCATGTATACTTAAGAATTCAGCCCAGTAGGCCAACAACTAGTTCTTCAAAGGCAACACTTTATGCTAGAAGAAAACAGAATAACGTATTTCAGATATTCAAGACAAGAAAATATAAAGTGTCTTATATTCAGTAAAACTGATTTTTAGCACATGGAAGACACAGATAAACTGTTACCAAAATGCCAAAAATTGGGAAATACTGCTCCCATGAGTCCTCCCCAAAAAATCTAGAGAATGTTTGCGAGAAAGTTAAGTTATAGACCTATCTCATTCATGAACATAGGTGTAAAAATACTAAACAAAAGATCAGCGAAGTAATTTGTATAAAAAGAATTATAGCTCACAGATATACAGACTGCCAACAAACACATGAAAGAATGTTCAACATCATTAATCATTAGAGAAATGCAAATCAAAACTACAATGAGATATCATCTCACACCAGTCAGAATGGCCATCATCAAAAAATCTAGAAACAATAAATGCTGGAGAGGGTGTGGAGAAAAGGGAACACTCTTGCACTGCTGGTGGGAATGTGAATTGGTTCAGCCACTATGGAGAACAGTATGGAGGTTCCTTAAAAAACTACAAATAGAACTACCATACGACCCAGCAATCCCACTACTGGGCATATACCCGGAGAAAACCAAAATTCAAAGAGTCATGTACCAAAATGTTCACTGCAGCTCTATTTACAATAGCCCAGAGATGGTAACAACCTAAGTGCCCATCATCGGATGAATGGATAAAGAAGATGTGGCACATATATACAATGGAATATTACTCAGCCATAAAAAGAAATGAAATTGAGCTATTTGTAATGAGGTGGATAGACCTAGAGTCTGTCATACTGAGTGAAATAAGTCAGAAAGAGAAAGACAAATACCGTATGCTAACACATATATATTGAATTTAAAAAAAAAAAAAAAGGTCATGAAGAACCTAGGGGTAAGACAGGAATAAAGACACAGACCTACTGGAGAACGGAATTGAGGATATGGGGAGTGGGAAGGGTGAGCTGTGACAAAGCAAGAGAGAGGCATGGACATATATACACTAACAAATGTAAGGTAGATAGCCAGTGGGAAGCAGCCGCATAGCACAGGGAGATCAGCTCGGTGCTTTGTGATCGCCTGGAGGGGTGGGATAGGGAGGGTGGGAGGGAGGGAGACGCAGGAGGGAAGACATATGGGAACATATGTATATGTATAACTGATTCGCTTTGTTATAAAGCAGAAACTGACACACCACTGTAAAGCAATTATACCCCAATAAAGATGTTAAAAAAAAAAAAAGAATTATAGCTCACAATTAAATTGGGTTTAGTCCAGGAATACAAGGTTGGTTTAATACTTAAAGAGCAATAAAATAATTTATCACATTAAAAAAAAAACCTGGAAAAAAGTTAAATGATTCTTCAAATAGATGCAGAAAAAGCATCTGATAAAATTCAACAGCCATTTGTGATTTGAACAACAAAAAATTAGTAACTAGTAACAGGAATTTCCTTGACCTGAGAAAGGATAGACCCAAAAGAGCCATATAATAAATTGTAAAATACTGAAAAATTCTCCCCCCACTTCTAAAATTAGTAACAACACAAGGATTCCCACTATAACCAATTTATTCAATACTGTACTAGAGGTCACAGTCACTATAATAAGGCTGGAAAAACAAATTAAGTATAAGGATTGGAAAAGATGAAATGAAATTATCATTCATAGGTCGCATGTTCATAGAAGATGAATCTAGCTGAGATAAATTATCAGAATTATAAGCAAGGTTGCTGGTTACCAAGTCGATATGCAAAAATTAACTGGATTTCTACATATCAGCAATAAATAGAAAATAATAAAAGTTAAAAAGAGATCCTATTTACAATAACATCAAAAAGTAAAAATAAAACATCCAAAAGTGCAACAGTAATTATGCAAGTTTATTAGAGAAAATTATAAAACATTATTAAAATGATGAAGGGAATACACTATATGCATGAATTATAACACTCATTATTATAAAGATATGATTAATAGATTCAGTGTAATCTCAATGAAACCCCCAACAGATTGATGTGTTTATTTGTTTGGTTTTTGAAATTAGCCAAAAATAGCCAAGGCAATGTTGAAGAAAATCAATAAAGTGTATATTAATTCCCTATTGCTGTCCTAATAACAAGTTACTACAAACTTAGCAGCTTAAAACACCCATTTATTATCTCCAGTTTCTATGGGTCAGAAATCTTGGTGCAGCATGGCTCAGCTCGTTCTCTGCTTGGAGTCTCACAAGGATAAAACCAAGGTATCAGCCAGGCTGTGTTCCTGTCTAGACACTCTAGGAGAGAATACATTTCCAGGTTCATTTAGGATGTTGGCAACACTAAGTTCCAAGCAGCTGCAGGACAGAGGTCCCCATTTCCTTGCTGTCCATCAAGCGGGGTTTAGTCTCAGCTTTTAGAGGCTCCCTACATTCCCTGGCTCATGGTCCCCTTCCAAAGGCAGTAACAGCAGGTCAAGTCCTTTTCATTGCTTCTGAGTCAAATCCCTCTGACCTCTCCTTCTGCCCCTTTCCTCTTTTGCTTCCTTCTTCTGCCTTCTTCTCTTCTGACTTTTCTATTTTTAAGGGCTTGTGTGATTATATGGGACCCACCAAAATAATCGCACTATTTTAAGGTCTGTTGATTAGTAACTTTAATTACATCTGCAAAATCACTTCACAGCACTTCCTAGGTTAGTATTCAACTGAACAATTTGGACAGAAATGTTGGGAAAACATCTTTAGAATTCCACCTATCAAAAAACAGGGGAAGTTTGATTTACTGGATATCAACCTAATTATGAATCTAGAGTAATTAAGGAAATATGATACCGGCACAAAAACAGACAAACATAATACAGAATATAGAGCCTAGAAACTGACCTGTTTCTGGGCACAGACACTTGGTTTACAAAAAAGGGTAGCACTGCAAAACAGTGGGAAAGAACAATTCTTTTCAGTAATTTGTGCTGGGACATCAGGACACTCACAGGGAAATGAAACCTACTCCCATCTCACACCACACAGAAAAAAATCAACTTCAGAAGGATTACAGATCTAAATATGAAAAGCATAATAACAACAAAGCTTCTGAAAGATAATACCGGAGAGTGGGACTTTAGGAATAGTGGCATGAGGAGCTCGGTGGACCATTTCTCCAGTAAAACAACGATTTAACTGGTGAAAAGAAAATTTTTTGACCAACCAACCATTTAATGTCTCTGAAAATTGTCCTAAGGGCACACAGCAAATGGAAAAACATTTATTCAAGAAAACATACTAAACAGAGGTGAGAAGAGCAAGTATCCATGACATATGGGCCATAAGCCACTCCCAATTACACCCCTCCACTCAGGGTGACAGAAGTTCTACACCAGACAGGTGCTACAGGAGCTCCCACACTCCAGCCTAGGACTAAAATTTTACCCCAGTAGGGGAAGGCTGCTGGCATCTCTCAACTGTTGCACCCCCCAGCTCCATGTTGCAGAAACTCCATGCCAGGGCGTCCTGGATGAAAAGAACAGGGGTCCCTCCATCCAACCATCCCCCACTTATAAGGCAGAAAAGCTCTTCTCCAGGTGGAGTAGGCCAAAAACACTAGGTCCCAATTCCTCACTCATAAGACAGAAGTTCTTTACCAGGAGGGGCAAGATGAAAGTTGGATTTACTCTCCTTGCCCAGCACACTAGTCCTAGAGTGGGTGTCACTTCAAGAGAAGTGATCTCCTTGCCTCTGACCCTAATTTCACTGAGGCAAGGCAGAGGTTCTTCCTAGGGGAAAAGGTAGACCATTAGGAACAGAAAGTTCTGTCCATCCCACCTGACAGAATGACTTTACTAGGACAGACTGGGGGGAAACCTCATTTCTAAGGGCAATGTCCAAAACTATGGAGATCCTGGAGGTGAATAACTAAAAGGAAGCAGGTAGTTCCACAACAGTAGTAGCAACAAGCAAAGCTACAAACCAGCTAGAAGTTTAACAGAGAGAACTAGGCAAAGAAAAAGGCAGTAAGATTCCTCAAGGTAAGCAGCACAAGTCTCAAAGGCTGGCAACACTTCGCTTCTGCAGAAACCTGGCTTAATGCAATCAATCTATGGAGCAATTTATGCCCTGGGATGTCGGGTGAAAACAACAGAGCAATAAGCTAGCAGTCAGTGGAGGCTGACAGCTGGCAGTGACAGCAATAGAGGCAGAGACCAGCCAAAAGCTTAATGGGGAGATCAGGGAGAGAGGCAAAGAAAACAAGGCCAAAACCAATCAGCTCTGGTGGTCAGGGAGACTGCACATGACTTTGAGAGGGCCCAGATGTTGGATTCATCAGACAGAGTTTAAAGCAGCTATTATAAATATGTTCAAAGAACTAAAGGAAATCATGTTTCAATAATTAAAGGAAGTTATTATTACAATGTCTCATCAAGCGAGAATATCAATGAAAAACAGGAATTACACAAAATAATCAAATGAGAAAATATGAATACTAGTAAAGAGCGTAACTGCGTTATTTCTTCTCCTTTCTTCCCTTAACTAATTTAAAAAGCAATTACACATACAACATGTATATAACTGTATTGTTGGGTCTATAACATAGAAAACAAAATATATTTGACAGTAACAGCACAAAGGAGACATATGGAAACAAACTTTATTGGAGTAAGGATATAACGTCATATGGTATAAATCAAATCTACATGAGGTAACATTGACATATATACACTACAAATGTAAAATAGATAGCTAGTGGGAAGCAGTTGCATAGCACAGGGAGGTCGGCTCAGTGCTTTGTGACCACCTAGAGGGATGCGATAGGGAAGGTGGGAGGGAGGCACAAGAGGAAGAGGATATGGGGATAAATGTATACATATAGCTGATTCACTTTGTTATACAGCAGAAACTAACACAACATTGTAAAGCAATTATACTCCAATAAAGATTAAAAAAAAAACCTACATGAGGAAATGAAGAGAACCAGGAATAATACATAAGGTCAGTACAAAAACGATAAAGGGGTTTTCCTTTCTCATCTCAGTTTATTTAAAAAAGACTATAAATCATATAAAATATTTATAACAATTTATTCTGGGGTAACATATAGCAACATATGTAACAAAAAAAGGGGAGGATGGAGTAGAGCTGTATAAAGAATAAAGTTTCTATATACTGCTCGAATTAAGTTAGTGTAAATCTGAAGCAAATTTTGATAAGATGTATAACATAAACTTAGAGCCATCACTAAGAAAATAACTCAAAAAAGAATTAAAAATAACAAAAGCAATTAAAATGTTACAATAGAAAATACTCAATGCAGAAGAAAACAGTAACGTAGGTACAGAAGGATAAAAAGACATGAGACACAGAGAAAACAAAATGCAGGGCTTTCCTGGTGGCGCAGTGGATGAGAGTCCACCTGCCGATGCAGGGAGACGGGTTCGTGCCCCGGTTCGGGAAGATCCCACATGCCACGGAGTGGCTGGGCCCATGAACCATGGCTTGGGAAGATCCCACATGCCGCGCAGCGGCTGGGCCCGTGAGCCATGGCCACTCAGCCTGCATGTCTGGAGCCTGTGCTCCGCAACGGGACAGGCCATAACAGTGAGAGGCCCGCGTACCACAGAAAAAAAAAAAAAAGCAAAATGGCAGACATAAATCCAACCATAACAAACACATATAATGTGAACGGACTAAGCAACATAATCAAGAGGCAGAGACTGTGGGAATCGATTAAAAAAGAATAATATCAAATTAAATACTGTCCACAAAAGACACACTTTAGATCCAAAGACACCAATGGGATAAAAATAAATGGATGGAAAAAGACCCTGCAAACAGCAACCACAGAAGAACTGAAGTGGATATACTAATATCAGCTTCTAAAATAATTTTAGAGATGAAGAGAAACATTTTATAACAAAGGGTCAATCCATCAGTAAGACATAAAAATTATAAACATATGTGTACCTTATAACAGACCTTCAAAATACTTGAAACAAAGCTGACAGAAACAAAGGGAGAAAAAGGCAATTCAAAACTAGCTGGAAGATTTCAATACTCCATTTTCAATAGCAAATAGAACTAAGCAGAAAAACAAAAAGGAAATAGAAAACAAACACAATAAACCAACTAGACCTAAAAGACATCTAGAGAATGCTACATTCGACAACAGAATACGTGTTCTTCTAAGGCACACATGGAACACTCTCCAAGAGAGACCATATGCTAGGCCACAAAACAAGAATCAACAAATTTAAAAGAAGTGAAAGCACACAAAGTATGTTCTCTGACCACAATGGAATTAAATTAGAAATCAATTACAGAAGAAAATTTGGGAAATTCACAAATATGTGGAAATTAACATACTCCTAAATTACCAATAAGTCAAAGGAAGAAATCAAAAGGAAAATTAGAAAATGCTTGAAATGAATAAAAACAAAAACACAACATATCAGAACTTACGGGATGGAACTTGCACAAGCCCCTTAGATAGCCTCATCCACCAGAGGGCAGACAGCAGAAGCAAAAAGAACTACAATTCTGCAGCCTGTGGAACAAAAACCACACTCATATAAAGACAGACAAGATGAAAAGGCAGAGGGCTATGTACCAGATGAAGGAACAAGATAAAACCCCAGAAAAACCACTAAATGAAGTGGAGACAGGCAATCTTCCAGAAAAAGAATTCAGAATAATGATAGTGAAGATGATCCAGGACGTCAGAAAAAGAATGGAGGCGAAGATTCAGAACATGCAAGAAATGTTTCACAAAGATCTAGAAAAATTAAAAAACAAACAAAGAGAGAAACAATGCAATAAATGAAATGAAAAATACACAAGGAATCAACACCAGAATAACTGAGGCAGAAAAACGGATAAGTGACCTGGAAGACAGAATGGTGGAATTCACTGCTGCGGAACAGAAGAAAAAAGAATAAAAAGAAATGAAGACAGCCTAAGAGACCTCTGGGGCAACATTAAACGCAACAACATTCGCATTATAGGGGTCCCAGAAGGAGAAGAGAGAAAGAAAGGACCCAAGAAAATATATGAAGAGATTATACTCGAAAACTTCCCTAACATAGGAAAGGAAATAGCCACCCAAGTCCAGGAAGTGGAGCGAGTCCCATACAGGATAAACCCAAGAAGAATCACGCCGAGACACGAAGTAATCAATTGGCAAAAATTAAAGACAAAGAAAAATTACTGAAAGCAACAACGGAAAAACAACAAATAACATACAAGGGAACACCCATAAGGTTAACAGCTGATTTCTCAGCAGAAACTCTACAAGCCAGAAGGGAGTGGCATGATATACTTAAAGTGATGAAAGGGAAAAAACTACAACCAAGATTACTCTACCCAGCAAGGATCTCGTTCAGATTTGACGGAGAAATAGAAAGCTTTACAGACAAGCAAAGCCTAAGAGAATTCAGCACCACCAAACCAGCTCTACAACAAATGCTAAAGGAACTTCTCTAAGTGGGAAACACAAGAGAAGAAAAGGACCTACAAAAACGAACCGAAAACAATAAAGAAAATGGTCATAGGAACATACAGATCGATAATTACCTTAAATGTGAATGGATTAAATGCTCCAACCAAAAGACACAGGCTTGCTGAATGGATATAAAAACAAGACCCATGTATATGCTGTCTACAAGAGACCCACTTCAGACCTAAGGACACACAGAGACTGAAAGTGAGGGGATGGAAAAAGATACTCCATGCAAATGGAAATCAAAAGAAAGATGGAATAGCAATACTCATATCAAATAGACTTTAAAATAAAGAATGTTAGAAGAGACAAGGAAGGACACTACATAATGATCAAGGGATCAATCCACGAAGAAGATATAAAAATTATAAATATATATGCATCCAACACAGGAGCACCTCAATACATAAGGCAACTGCTAACAGCTATAAAAGAGGAAATTGACAGTAACACAATAATAGTGGGGGACTTTAACACCTCACTTATGCCAATGGACAGATCATCCAAAATGAAAATTAATAAGGAAACACAAGCTTTAAATGACACAAGAGGCCATAGAGACTTAATTGATATTTATAGGACATTCCATGCAAAAACAGCAGATTACACTTTCTTCTCAAGTACTCATGGAACATTCTCCAGGATAGATCACATCTTGGCAAGGTCACAAATCAAGCCTCAGTAAATTTAAGAAAACTGAAATCATATCAAGCATCTTTTCTGACCAAAACACTAAGATTAGAAATCAATTACAGGGAAAAAAATGTAAAACACACAAACACATGGAGGCTAAACAATACATTACTAAATAACCAAGAGATCACTGAACAAATCAAAGAGGAAATCAAAAAATACCTAGAAACACATCACAATGAAAACACGACGATCCAAAACCTACGGGATGCAGCAAAAGCAGTTTTAAGAGGGAAGTTTATAGCTATAAAAAGCTACCTCAAGAAACAAGAAAAATCTGAAATAAATAAATTTAATCTTACAGCTAAAGGAACTAGAGAAAGAAGAACAAACAAAACCCAAGGATAGCAGAAGGAAAGAAATCATAAAGATCAGAGCAGAAATAAATGAAATAGAAACAAAGAAAACAGCAAAGATCTATAAACCTAAAAGCTGGTTCTCTGAGAAGATAAAATCGATAAACCATTAGCCAGACTCATCAAGAAAAAGAGGGAGAGGACTCAAATCAATAAAATTAGAAATGAAAAAGGAGAAGTTACAACAGACACCGCAGAAATACAAAGCATCCTAAGAGACTACTACAAGCAACTCTACGCCAATAAAATGGACAACCTGGAAGAAATGGACAAATTCTTAGAAAGGTATAACTTTCCAACACAGAACCAGGAAGAAACAGAAAATATGAACAGACCAATCACAAGTAATGAAATTGAAACTGTGATTAAAAATCTTCCAACAGGGCTTCCCTGGTGGCGCAGTAGTTGAGAGTCTGCCTGCCGATGCAGGGGACGCGGGTTCGTGCCCCGGTCCGGGAAGATCCCACATGCTGCGGAGCGGCTGGGCCCGTGAGTCATGGCCACTGAGCCTGCGTGTCTGGAGCCTGTGCTCCGCAATGGGAGAGGCCACAACAGTGAGAGGCCCGCGTACAGAAAGAAAAAAAAAAAAATCTTCCAACAAACAGAAGTCCACGACCAGATGGCTTCACAGGTAGGTGAATTCTATCAAACATTTAGAGAAGAGCTAACACCCATCCTTCTCAAACTCCTCCGAAAAACTGCAGAGGAAGGAACACTCCCAAACTCATTCTATGAGGCCACCATCACCCTGATCCCAAAACCAGACAAACATACTACAAAAAAGAAAATTACAGACCAATACCACTGATGAATATAGAAGCAAAAATCCTCAACAAAATACTAGCAAACAGAATCCAACAACATATTAAAAAGATCATACACCATGATCAAGTGGGATTTATTCCAGGGATGCAAGAATTCTTCAATATACGCAAATCAATCAATGTGATACACCACATTAACGAACTGAAAAATAAAAAGCATATGATCATCTTAAAAGATGCAGAAAAAGCTTTCAACAAAATTCAACACCCATTTATGATAAAAACTTTCCAGAAAGTGGGTACAGAGAGAACCTACCTCAACATAATAAAGGCCATATATGACAAACCCACAGCAAACATCATTCTCAATGGTGAAAAACTGAATTTCCTCTAAGATCAGGATTTCCTCTAAGATCAGGAACAAGACAAGGATGTCCACTCTCACCACTATTATTCAACATAGTTTTGGAAGTCCTAGTCACGGCAATCAGAGAAGAAAAAGAAACAAAAGGAATCCAAATCGGAAAAGAAGAAGTAAAACTGTCACTGTTTGCAGATGACATACTATACATAGAAAATCCTAAAGATGCCACCAGAAAACTACTGGAACTAATCAATGAATTTGGTAAAGCTTCAAGAGACAAAACTAATGCACAGAAATCTCTTGCATTCCTATATACTAATGATGAAAAATCTGAAAGAGAAATTAGGGAAACACTCCCATTTACCACTGCAACATAAAAGAATAAAATACCTAGGAATAAACCTACCTAAGGAGACAAAAGACCTGTATGCAGAAAACTATAAGACACTGATGAAAGAAGTTAAAGATGATATCAACAGATGGAGAGATATACCATGTTCTTGGATTGGAAGAATCAATATTGTGAAAATGACTATACTACCCAAAGCAATCTACAGATTCAATGCAATCCCTATCAAATTATCAATGGCATTTTTTACAAAACTAGAACAAAAAAATCTTAAAATCTGTATGGAGACACAAAAGACCCCGAATAGCCAAAGCAGTCTTGAGGGAAAAAAATGGAGCTGGAGGAATCAGACTCCCTGACTTCAGACTATACTACAAAGCTACAGTAATCAAGACAATATGGTACAGGCACAAAAACAGAAATATAGATCAATAGAACAAGATAGAAAGCCCAGAGATAAACCCACGCACCTATGGTCAACTAATCTATGACAAAGGAGGCAAAGATATACAATGGAGAAAAGATAGTCTCTTCAATAAGTGGTGCTGGGAAAACTGGACAGCTACATGTAAAAGAATGAAATTAGTACACTCCCTAACACCATACACAAAAATAAACTCAAAATGGATTAGAGACCTAAATGTAAGCCTGGACACTATAAAACTCTTAGAGGAAAACATAGGAAGAACACTCTTTGACATAAATCACAGCAAGATCTTTTTCGATCAACCTCCTAGAGTAATGGAAATAAAAACAAAAATAAACAAATGCTACCTAATGAAACTTAAAAGCTTTTGCACAGCAAAGGAAACCATAAACAAGACGAAAAGACAACCCTCAGAATGGGAGAAAATATTTGCAAATGAATCAATGGACATAGGATTAATCTCCAAAATATATAAACAGCTCATGCAGCTCAATATTAAAGAAACAAACAACACAATCCAAAAATGGGCAGAAGACCTAAATAGACATTTCTCCAAAGAAGACATACAGATGGCCAAGAAACACATGAAAAGCCGCTCAACATCACTAATTATTAGAGAAATGCAAATCAAAACTACAATGAGGTATCACCTCACACCAGTTAGAATGGGCATCATCAGAAAATCTACAAACAACAAATGCTGGAGAGGGTGTGGAGAAAAGGGAATCCTATTGCACTGTTGGTGGGAGTGAAAATTGATACAGCCACTATGGAGAACAGTATGGAGGTTCCTTAAAAAACTAAAAATAGAATTACCGTATGACCCAGCAATCCCACTACTTGGCATATACCCAGAGAAAACCATAATTCAAAAAGACACATGCACCCCAATGTTCACTGCAGCACTATATACAATAGCCAGGTCATGGAAACAACCTAAATGCCCATCGACAGATGAATGGATAAAGAAGATGTGGTACATATATACAATGGAATATTACTCAGCCATAAAAAGGAACAAAACTGGGTCATTTGTAGAGATGTGGAAGAATCTAGAGACTGTCATACAGAGTGAATTAAGTCAGAAAGAGAATAACAAATATTGTATATTAACGCATATATGTGGAACCTAGAAAAATGGTACAGATGAACCGGTTTGCAGGGCAGAAATTGGGACACAGATGTAGAGAATAAATGTATGGACACCAAGGGGGGGAAGCGGTGGGGGGTGGTGGTGGTGGTGTGATGAATTGGGAGATTGGGATTGACATGTATACACTGATGTGTATAAAATGGATGACTAATAAGAACCTGCTGTATAATAAAATTTTAAAATTTAAAAAAAAGATTTGTAAATATTGTTAAATTTATTTATTTATTAACCTCTGCACATTTTTATATTGTGTGTTTTACAACTTGTGTAATATATCAGCATATACTGTAACATTTTACAAAAAAGAAAAAGAACTTACAGGGTGAATTAATTGCGTGCTTACAGGGAAATTTACAGTTGTAAATGCCTATATTAAAAAAGAGAAAACATAGGAAAACATTTTTCATGTATTGAGATACTTCTTAAATACCATAACGGAGTGGGGGAACAGGCCACAGAACTGGGGAGGGGTGTTAATAAAAAAAAAAAAGTACTTATCCAAAATACAAAAAGAGTTTCTTCAATTAATTTTTTATTTTTGTAAAGAGAAACAACACAAAGGAAAACTGATCAAACGATCTGAACAGGTACTTCACAAGATATATCCAAAAGTCAATAAACTTATGAAAAAATGGTAAACTTCTGAACTCATCAGGGAAATGACAATTAAAACCACAAATAACACCTGATATCCACCAGAATATCAAAAATAAATAATTTTAACAATTCCAGCTGTCGGTGAGGGTGTAGAGCAATGGGAACTCTCATATACTGTTCATGGGAATGTAAATTGTTACAACCACTTTGGGAAACTGGCAGTATCTACTAAAGGCAAACACACACATAGCCTATAACCCAGTAAATTTACTGTTAGGTATATACTCAACAGAAATTAATAGTACATGAAGAGACAGGTATAAATATGTTCATACAGCATTATTAGTCATAATAGAGAAGTGGAAACAACCCAAACATCTATCAACAGATTGCATAAATAAACTGTGGTATACACATACAAGTAATATAGAGCAATGAAAGTGAACAACAGTTACAGGAATTAACATGGATGAAACTCTAAAACATACGTGAAACAAAAGCAGCTAGAAAAAATATATATACTGTATGAGTCCGTTTATATAAAATTCAAAACAGGCATAATTAAGTCAGAATAGTGATTGCTTTGGAGGGAAGGGAGAAGGTAGTGAATGACTGATGAATGCAGGAAGAGAGCTCTGAAATGCTGCCTATGTTCTATTTCTTAACTGAGTGGTCGTTACGTACATCGACTTATAGTAATTCACTGAGCATTATTTATCGTGTGCATTTTCTGTATATATTAATATTGTGATACAATAATGAAAGGTAAAACACCATATAACATTAAAAAATAAAATCAACTGAATCACAGTAAAATTAGAGTACCTGAACTTTAGAGAGTAATAATTTTTTAAAGACTGGGCTTTTGATATAAATATTAAGTTTAAGTTCAATCTCACTAGCAATCAAGACATACCAACTGAAACAAAATGATAACATTTAATAGTTAAACTGGAGGAAAACTGTCTAATTCCCTTCTCTAGGGAATACTCTGTTCATACCTATTGACAGAAATACAATTTCCTTCCTTCCCACTTTTCCTTTTTAAAAAACTTTCCTTCACAGCACTGGAGAGGGTTGCTCTATGATCCACAGGAGAATAGTGCTACTGTGGTTCCTGAATTTCCAGTTTCTAGTTCAGTCCCCTTGAGACCTAAATGGGTTCTAAGAGACACTCAGCCCTATATCCTTCTAATAATAAATTTGTTTTGCTAAAGTTTTTTTCTAGCAACCAAATGACCAATGAATAGAACACCTTGATATAGGATAGGCTACAACCACATTATGTAATAATTCTGTTTATATGAGAAGTTGAAATTGGCATCACAAATTGTTTTATCTGACCCACAAAGTGGTTTTTTTTTAAAGTATAAATTACATGTTATGAATTGTAGTCTTCCTCACTAGACTCTGCCCAAGCTCCTAGGAGACAAGGACTATATCTTACATACCTTTGTTTACCCAGTGCTATGCTCCAGGTCCAAAAATACTTGCTGAATGAATAAACAAACTATGCCAATAAGGTTTCTATAAAACTCTAAAGCTCTGACAATTGATTCACTTCTGAGAAGCAATAACAGATTTTAAAATCCTGGTTATCCCATAGGGAAAACAATAGTGACAATACACATTAAATGACATTAAAAAATTCATGCCCTTTTGCCCAGTAAAGCAAATCCTTAAAATGTAAAATAAAGAAATAAATCAAAGGAAGAAAAATTGTATGTATAATAAATACCACAATATTATATAGTGAAAAGAAATGAGACTAACAATTATGATTATCACTTGAAATCTGCCTCTGTCATACACAACCCTGCTAGAATTCTTCAACAAGCCAGGGAGACAATCTATGTATGTCAAGTGTACTCTGGTCATAAGGATCTTAATCCAGATGGTACTTGTTCCCTATTCTTGACATTGAAACAAAGAAGAAAAAATTTTTAATTCTAAAGCATCCTTGTATCTAAATACACTAGTAACAGTTAACACATACTGACTTGTTAACACGCCACAAATTTCTCATTTAATTCTCACAACCTTATGAAATAGTTACTATCTCTTATCTCATCCTACAATCAAGAAAACCTAGGAATTCACTGGCAGTACAGTGGTTAAGACTCCACGCTTTCACTGCAGGGGGCACGGATTTGATTCCGGGTCGGGGAACCAAGATCCCGAAAGGCGCATGGCCAAAAAAAAAAAGCATTTAAAAAAAAAAAAGAAAATCTACAGATGCATGGAGAGGTCAAGTAACTTACTACAGTAAGTGGCAAAACCTAAACTGATATCCGGAATCTAACAAATATGTGCTTGTAACTACTTCTACATAATAATGCTTCTAACATAAGGTACCAATATCTAAGTATAAAAAACTAAGTATAATGCTGTCAACTAGGTCAGAGAAGTAGGAGACACTGATAGGAAAGAGGAGTAGGGGGCCAAGAGCTTGCCGAGGACTGCCATTCATTAGCCTTTTGGGTTTGTTGTTTAAAACTATAAAATGAAAAATTTTTAAATAGTGAGAGAAATGCCCGGAGAAAATATAATAAAGCATTTGATAAAATGGATTAGATACATGTTCAGTATGAAGATCGCAACCCTTTGGTTAACTGCAAGGCACTGTGTTAATAATATTTAAGCCCAGTAATTCCTAGGATGAGGTGAACCCCACCCACCTGGTTCAAAAATACATGCCTATCTCATGCATTGCTGCTATATGAGTGGAACACAATTCTTCAAATAATAATTTGGCAATAGTTATCAAAAGCCTTTAATTGTTTTATACTTTTTGCCCTGATAATTCCATCACTGGGAATCCTCTTCGGGGGGTGGGGGGAGCTTTTACTCAGAGATATTATAACAATATCTATTGTAGCCAAAAAGTAAAAGTATAAAGAAAAGAAATAACCTAAATAACTAACTATGGTAGTTAAGATGTTTTTGTTCACCATGATCCATTCCTCAGGAAAACTACCATTCACCTAATTTGTGTGACCTTCAGCGGTCCGTCAATCATGGCTTTCTGTGGATTCCTCAACTCACTCTACCTACAGCCATAGTGGCTACCTTGCTGTACCTCTCCCAGGTACCAGTGACTGGTTAAGGAACTGACAATCATAATACATCAGCATCAACCCAGAAGTGACATGTGGACATTAGGAAAAAGTTTGGTCTGTCAAGTGTGGTTGCTAAGCCAAAGGTATGTGACTGGGCTCCAGAAGCAAGAGGCTAGGAGAACCCAGAAATGGAGTCAAAGAGGCTCAGTGACATTATTTGAGATGTTGGATCTAAGCTGTTTCCAAAGCCATTCCATCCTCCTCCACACATACAATTCCCAGTTACGTGAACCAGTAAATTCCTTTTTTAACTTACCAAAGCTTGTGTTAAGTTTTTATCACAGGTAAGCAAAAGAATCATGACTAACACACTACCAAAAGAAGAATGGTTAACTAAATTAGAGTACATCCATTCAGTATCCCTGTGGTTAAAATTCAGTGGAATAATGCTAACAGAATAGTATAACAGTTAAGAGCATGCACTCAGGAGCCTAGTCTGAATCCTGACTCTGCTACATATTCTCTATGTGTCCTTGGGTTAGTTAGTTAACCTCTCTGTGGCTCAATTTCCTCATCTGTAAAATAGGGATACAATAGTACCTACTTCATGACTGTTAGAAGTAAATGAGTTACTATTTACAAAGTGCCTAGAACAAGTCCTATCATTAATAAGTATATGTATCTTTTAAATAAATGAGATAAGCAAAAATATATATACAAAGTTAACTAAACCATGTAACTTCACTGATGTTTTTTAAAATCTGTGCACAGAAAAAGGAAAAACTATGTTTTTAAAAAAGCAAAAATACCCTATTTGTCAAAAAAAAAAAAAAAAGAAACATGCCTCAGGTCTCATGAAAGACAGGATGAATCTGATTGGCCTCATGCAAATCCCCCTGACCTTCTCCAGAGGCACCATATTCACCATCAGACAAGAAGCACATACATAGTGTCAAGTGTGGGATTCTGAAATCACAATGTATGACATTTAACACAATACCAGCAAATACCAGGTTAAAGTTTAATTTAAACCTAGAAGTCATTTCTCCAACTAAACTAGTTTCCAGGGAAAGGTACAAATTTATGAGCAGAACGAACTCTTAATAATCCATATAAATGAAGGAGAACAAATATTATGTCAGCCCCCCAAACCACTCATATTTGGCTTTGCACTGCATCTTTGTAGCATACAAGCATTTTAACTTAAATAGAGGTATAACCTGTCTTCGTGAAATTCACAAAATTTCAAACCTAATAGCGAAGCCACATTGAGAAGATTTAAGTTTCACAACCTACCACCTATTTCAGATCTGCATCTTTCTACATCATGCTTTGAATTCCTATCAACCCTTGCAAATTCTTTCTCTCATTAGATACACTAAATAATACATGTTACCAAGGGATCTGTTTTGTATGCAATAAGGTAATTAAAGCTTTAAGTGTTTTAAAAAATACTTCTTATAAGATGAATCAGATTAAGCTTCAAGCTTCCTTTCCCTGCCATATTGAATACTAATAAAACTCAAACATCTGCCACTAAAGCATCTCAATTTTGTTCAGAGCCTCATGCACCAGGTTAAAACCCTCCACAATAAGTGGACTATTCCTATATGGACAGTCAAAAATTCTCCATTCAAATTCTAATGTTTATTTGTTATTGCTGTGGTGAGCATATGAGGTCAAAATATTAAGATAAATGGCATCCCAATTTAATTATTAAATATGAAAGTAAGATTTTTCATTAGTATACCTCTAACATTTTCCATGAAACGTAAGATCTGTACAAATTGGTTTTGGATTTTTCTTCTTTTTAATCTTATCTCCACATACATACAAAACTCATGCAAAAAAATAATAATGACAAAGTTTACCAGTAAACTGAATGAGCCTAAAAGACTGATTAGTAAATTAAAATATCTTAAGGAAAAACTAAGAAATTACCCAAAACTAAATTTCCATATCTTAGGCAATATATCCCAGTGGTTAAAATGCAGACTTGATTCAAATCTCAGCCCTAACATTTACTACTCTGTGTCATACCGGGCAAGTTTCTTTACGTCTCTGTGCTTTGGTTCCTCATCTGTAAAATGAGAATGATAATTGTATATACCTCACAGAGTTACGAGAATTAAATGAATTAACATGTACAAACAATGAACTTTAGCTATTATTGTTACCCATTATCACTCTCTAAAATATAACTTGCCTATGAATTACTAAAATGAGTATCTCCCTGGGTCTGAAATACGTGCATATTAAGTATATAATCACTCCGTTTAAAAAAAAAAAAAAGCTTTAACAGATCTTCAACAAAACTTTTCGTTAGGTGCCACCTCTATAGAGCAGCAGTCCCCAACCTTTTAGTACCAGGGACCGGTTTTGTGGAAGACAATTTTTCCACGGACAGGGGTGGGGAATGGTTCAGGCGGTGATGCAAGCGATGAGGAGCAGCAGATGAAGCTTTGCTCACTCAACGCCACTCACTTCCTGCTATGCAGCCCGGTCCCTAACAGGTCCCTAACAGGCTGCAGACCACAGCTGTAGCGGTCTCCCGGGGTTTGGGGACCCCTGCTCCAGAGGACATCCTACTACACACTGAGAATATGGAAATGAACAAAACATAGTCTCTGAATTCAAGACCTTTCTGTCTAGTACACAAAAAAATAAAACTATAATAAAAGGTAGTATGACAAAGATGCTATGAAATAGACAATCCTATATGACACTAAGGAGCAGAGGAATCTAACTCGGGGGGAAACACCCCAGAAATAATTTCTGAGGAACAATCACCTAGTTACTTCACTTCAGGGCACCACATTATTATTTATGTAATTTACACAGCTTTTAATATATTCATAACAGTATTTTAGAATATAGATCATTAAAAAGACAAGATCACCTTGCATACTACTGCTTACCATGCTCATAAATAAACTTAAAAATCTTTTGGTAATAATGAAGATGAGTATCTTCTCTTAACAAATTATAACATAACCTTGAAAAGGTCACATTGCTTCTTCAAGAAACATTTCTTTCACCAATAAATAAAAGCTACAAACTTTCCTCCAGTAAATTATAATTAGTGCTAATGTCAAACAAATAATATTTTTGAGCTGTTAGAGAACTCTGAAGGCTTCGAATTCAACTCCCTCATTTTACAGATGAAAAGGAGCCACAAAGTATAATGGAGAAAGCACTAAGCTGAAAGTCAGAAAACTGAATCTTGGTCCCACCTCTCCTGCAGTAAAAGCCTGGGCAAATTATCTAAGTTTCCCCATCTGTAAAATGAGAGGTTTGGATTCATTTGCTTCCAAGGTCCCTTTCAGCTCTGTAATTCTCATTTTATGAAACTGAAGCAGAGAGATAGGCAACTTGCCCAAAGTCACCCAGCTAGTTAATGGCAAAATTGGGACTACACTTGGATTCCAATTATCAATGCACTTTCTCTTCTCTACCATACTACTTCTCCTACTTCACCATTCCTCTAAATTATTCTAAGATTTCTGGAAATTATTAAAGAGCATGAAGGAGTTTATTAAACTAAATGACTTAATCCTATGGCTCTTCTATAGAAAATGAGCTTTAAGTCTAAACGCAAGAAATACATGAAGTCTCAAGCTATGTCACTTACTACACTTAAGTTGACCCCAAGAAAGTTACAAGAGTTTAACCTTGACTTCCCAGCACCTAAAATCTAACCTTTCAATACATCTCACAGAAGAAATTATGTTCCATATTAAATTAAAATATGAACTGCTATAGGTAATGATAGCTATTACATGCATAATTCTCTCAATAAGATGAGAATTTAAATTCTTCACTTTATGTTCTGGTTTTATTTAATATGCATTTTTAAATTCAAGAGAGATCAATTTAAACGCTTTGCCTTCATGCATCCTTTTTTCAGACTCTCTAGCTTTAAAACCATTAGATTAAACACATTACTTCTGAAATCACATACACAATTACAAATGAAAGACTATACAGACTGCTGACAGTTTCTCTTTCTGAACTGAAAATCAGCCCCCCACAGCATTCTAAAATTCTGTGCCCAAGTATATGACAACTCTACTAAACTGTATCGTAAGCAGCATCTGATTCCCTAAAATGTCTTCAAAGTTTATTATATTTCACAGGGAATTCATCAGGATTTCAAGACTGACAGTGTTGATTCCAGAAAATACAGAAAAATCCTCAGAGGAAAAGCACAATAAAAATGCAAAAGAGTAATAAGTCAATGATAGTTTCATGCTACTGACTTAAGAGAATATTCAAAAACATTCATGGATATGTAAGTACAGTTTAACTATATTTACGAATTTTCAAAGAATCACAGAATGTTTGCAATTTTTAACTGGATGGGACCTTAAGTCACTTAATCTAATAGCACACGAAATAAGAATCTACAGAATTTATCTCTAGCTCCCCCAAAAAAGTCTCCGTAGTTTGCTTTAAATTCTTTAAAGCAGTTCTTTCATTGCTGGCCAAGTCTAGTAGTTATACAGTTTTTACATTCTTGTCAATAAATGATGCCGAATTCATTCTGCGCCTTCCTAACATTCACCTGCTGGTCCATCTTCTACAACAGCATAATGAACACATTCTCTCTTCAATTTATGTGATTGAAATGCCTGAAAACAGCTATACTTTTTCCCACCCTTTAGTGTCTTCTTTAGTCTAAATGTATGGTCCACAGATTTCTTGTGGGTCCTGAAGACACTTCCGGGATAAAATGTACTTCCACATCACAAGTACCTTTAAAAAAACTGCCACTTGTCGAATTTTGGTGTAATATCAAAGAATAACTTCCAAAAAGACTATTAAAACAATTCTTTTGGGCTTCCCTGGTGGCGCAGTGGTTGAGGGTCCGCCTGCCGATGCAGGGGACACGGGTTCCTGCCCCGGTCCGGGAAGATCCCACATGCCGCGGAGCGGCTGGGCCCGTGAGTCATGGCCGCTGAGCCTGCGTGTCCGGAGCCTGTGCTCCGCAACGGGAGAGGCCACAACAGTGAGAGGCCAGCGTACCGCAAAAAAAAAAAATTAATTCTTTTGCAACTACATATCTATGTGAAGTTGGATTCTCTTCACATGCCTCAATCAAAATATATCTCAACAGACTGAAAGAAGAAAATCCAGCTGTCTTCTAGTAAGCCAGAAATTAAAGTGATTTGTAAAAATATAAAACAATGCCACCAGCCTCACTGAAGCGTGTTTTTGTTTTAATTTTTGGCTGCATTGGGTCTTCGTTGCTGTGCGCGGGCTTTCTCTAGTTGCGGTGCGTGGGCTTATCATTGAGTGCAGGTTCAATGCAGGCTCTCATTGAGTGCAGGCTCAGTAGTTGTGGCGCATGGGCTTAGTTGCTCTGCAGTATGTGGGATCTTCCCAGATCAGGGATCAAACCGGTGTACCCTGAATTGGCAGGCGGATTCTTAACCACTGTGCTACCAGGGAAGTCCCCTCACTAAAGTTGTTGTTTTAGACTATCTTCATTTTAAAATTTGTTAACATGTAATCAGATTGTTATTGTTAGATAAATATTTTTGAAGTTATTTCATTTCAAATACAGTAAATATCAATAGACATAACCCACATAAATAAAATCTCTTCCTCAATAATTTTTAAGGGAGTAAAGGGGTCCTGAGACCAAAAAGGCTAAAGCACAGCCTATTTCTCAGGGGCAGATTCACAGACTTCTAACTATCTTGGATTTCCCTCTCTCCTCTAATATGTACATATGCCTCTGTAAGGGAGGCACCTACCACATATCTATATATTCATGAGCTAGAATCCTTAAACATACAACCCTGTCTTGCTCCAGCAGGTGACTTCAAGAAATTAAAGGGCCATCTGGTACACTTAACTGTTAACATCTCCCTACAGGTATTACTCAATCATCTGGAGTCAAATACTTTAACTCTTCTGTCTAAAGGATGCAGTCTGTAAATACGGAAACAGAGAGCAAGTTTATTTAAACTGCAATATTATCTTTTTGACCAAACTACTTTCATTATTTATATAAAAGTAAAGCAAATTATTCATATCTGGCAAGATGAAACTGAAAAGCCAAGTCTTTTGTATAACCATTTATTTGACTCTTAGCAGTAACCCATTCAAAAGTACCTATGTATTGATATGCAAAAAAACCACCTGCTCATCTAGCCAGTACACACACCAGGTTCCTCGGAAACAAACCTGACCTTATTTGAAAATTTAATTTCTTAACTTCCCACATCCTTATTCACAGATTAGAAGATAAAGTGGGATAGAGAATTTAGCCACAGGTTTAAAAGACCCAATGTGCAATCTAGAGCTACACTGCTGAGCACCTCTCAGAGAATTTTAAGATTGATAAAGGAAAAGGTTTGGCACTCCAAGGGAAGAAAGAAGTCTATACTATATCATATAAATTCCTAAATCTTATGAGTTAGGCTTATAGATACTTATGGAACAACTTTGAAAATAGCCCATTTTCAAAGTAAAGTTTGCTTAAAAGGAGTTCTTCACATATGTAACTTTATATATGTACATATACATATGTGTGTATCTCTTTTAAGTTTAAAATTTTCTATTATATATTACATTTAATTTGCTCCACTTTTCAAGAAACAAAGTTTAGGGCTTCCCTGATGGCGCAGTGGTTGAGGGTCCGCCTGCCGATGCAGGGGACACGGGTTAGTGCCCCGGTCCAGGA
The DNA here is from genome assembly GCF_003676395.1 of Aethalodelphis obliquidens. NCBI lineage: Eukaryota > Metazoa > Chordata > Mammalia > Artiodactyla > Delphinidae > Aethalodelphis > Aethalodelphis obliquidens. The sequence continues at coordinate 60,869,137 of NW_020837946.1, read as the reverse complement.
GGATCCCACATGCCGCGGAGCGGCTGGGCCCGTGAGCCATAGCTGCTGAGCCTGCGCGTCCGGAGCCTGTGCTCCGCGACAGGAGAGGCCTCAGCAGTGAGAGGCCCGAGTACCGCAAAAAAAAAAAAAGAAACAAAGTTTATTCTCTCCTTGATACATACACTCAAGTTCCATTAATAGTAATGGTTCTTACTATCTATCAGTCACCAGCAATCAAAGCTCTCAATTTACATCACTTTACACAACATACTAATGTTACTTGGAAAAGATGCAAAGCACTTGTTAAAATAAATACTGGGATCACACTCAAAAGAAAATGTTTCCATCTTGATACCTAGGGCTTCATATATGCAATTCCTATTAGCGTTTGTGAAATCTGAAACTATAGCTTCAAGATGAATATATATAATCCTAGAGAGAATTAACAGTTTTAACTTACTTCCTGGTTGGTCAAAAAAAGCAATGTACCACTGTCACCATACAGGTACTTGGGTGTGAAGTATAACTTCCACAAAAGCATGTCCTGTTATTTCATTAGTAAATAGAGACACACTATTCAGGTTACATAAAAATCCAAACTGCTGGACAAAATTTCTGGTTATTTGGAGGGTCAAGCTAAATTATTCCAACCCCTGAAAAATTTAAAACATCAGGAAAATTGCAGAATAGTATGAAAATTTTTTAACTAGAGTTGCAGTAACCTCAGAAACTCACAATCTAGATTTTTCAGCCCCCAAATTATTAATTACAGATGTTACAGATGAGCAATTCGACACTATGCCCTCAGTATCTAGCACAGTGCTTAGCTCACAGAAATGGCTCAGCAAATATTTAAGAAATGAATGAAAAAAAGATATAGCCTTAAAAGAGTCTTTCCCAAGACCATCATTTACTATCACTCATTACATATCATTCCTAACACTATCATTAAGCATCTTAATGAAAGTACAGACAAAAGTAAAAGCATGCTAAAAGCACCAACTGCTCTGTTTACAAAATAGATTTTAAAACATTCATTTACAAATTTTCAAATGCAAAAAGAAAAATCTCCAGGTGTACTAAATTTGAGTGAGTCAATAAATAAACTTTTATCTTCTAATAATCAGAACTCAGTGTTGGGGGTGAGATGGAAAGGGGAAATGTCATGTCAATGTATTCAGCATGCTTAATGGATGCCATAAATCAAACCTTCCCCTGAATTTTCCAGAGCAAATTCATACCAATCTTTGAGCCTATTGTCACTTTCACACATGCTCACAGGAACAAAATGACAAAGAATGCTGTGCCTGAACCACTGGATTCAGGGCACAAACCACTTGATTAACAAATGTCAAGGCTCTGAGTCGTAAATATTGACAGATATTTTCAAGATAAATTAATCCCACCGACTCCTGCATAAATCAAAGCTCCTGGTATCTTTAAAGGATTCACTAGACTACTGGACTTCCAGACGTTTTTTCTGAAAATGTGGCTACAATCTCCCTGTGTGACACAACCGGCGGTGAACAACCCATTTACCAATTGCTGATGAATACCGCTAAACGTTTTCCAGACAAAAGAGCGTTAAACGTGACTCTACGCACATTTATTCTTCCCCCACAATTCTCCCAAATTTTATTTTATGTCGTATACTTAAAGTTAAATACAGCAAGTTGAAATTTTAGTCAAAAGCACTCCGATGTCTTACTAGCTGTGTAACTGCTACATCTGGTGGCAGCACACTTGCATGCAAGAAGCCAGAAAACTTAGAAAACAATTGTAACCGATCTGGTGCGTGTTTGCAGTAACCTTTACGCAGATATTTCCCACAAAACCCACGACCCTGTCAAAGAACCGTAGCCTACTTGCAGTAGAGAGAGAACGCACAAACACGCAGGAGATGATGGCGAAGCAAAGTTGCAACCATCTGGAGGGATGGTTTTAAAAGCCTGCCCACGAATCAGTCTGTCGTTTAAACTGCTCTAGGAGGCCAGGCAAGGGATCAAAGTCGGCTTTGATAATTTCAGAGGCTCCCCCCAAAGGGCAGAGACCCTGCAAACGAGAGGCATCCTCCAGGTCCTGGGCAGCAAAGCTCGCAGAGCGGGGACCGCCTCTAGGGGAGGAGTGCGCGAGGGAAGGGGAGGGGGCTCGAGGATGAATGCTTCACCAAGAGGGAAAATCCACCAGAGACCCGAGGCCAGGAGGTTAAGAGTACTGAGTGTACTAGCAAATGGAGCAGAAAGGGGCTCGCGTCCGGGGTCAGGCTTCCCATCCCAGCAGGACTGGCTCTTAAGAAGCCCAGGCGAGTCTGTGCGCCGCGCCTCGCTCCGGCCCCTCCAGCGCGCACCCCCTCGTCGGTCTTCTCAGCCACCCGCGAACCACCACCCACACACGGAGCACTACCTCCCCGGAGCCGGGAGGCCTCGAGTCCACCTCGCCCCCTCCCCCACCCCGGGGTCGGAGGAAGGAGACGCGGGGGCGCGGGGACCGCGGCGCAGGAGGGGAGGCCCGCGAGCGGGCGCGGGCGCGACGGCGCTTACCTTCCCTGGGCCTCCCGGATGGCGGCGTGTGATTCAGCAGGGACCTGGCCGCCGTCGCCGAGCCCGGGGTTGGAGACGTGGAGAGCTGGGACCAAGATGGCGGCCCCTCCAAACTTCCACTGCTACTTTGGACACTCATCAAGCTACTTTCTGGGAACCCGACTCCCCCCCTGCGACGGCAGCGGCGGCAACGGCAACGGCACCGGCACCCGCCTCCGTCATGGCGGGGGCCGCGCTGAGGGCGAGCGAGAGAGCGAGGGCAGGGAGGGGAGATTCAAGGGGATGGGGGAGGAAACCGAGAAGGGGGGAGGTGGGGAGGGTAGAGGTGAGGGGAGGAGAGGGGACGAGGAGGAGGAAAAGGGGGAGAAGTGAGGGAGCCGGCGGGCGCGCCGGGGAAGAGGCAGAGGGAAGGAGCGCGGCGGCAGAGGTGTCGAGGGGGCGCCCGCTGGGGCCGGGGTCGGAGAGCGGGCGGAGCGCGGGCTGCGCCGGCAGAGAAGACTTCCGCGGGCGGAACCTGCCGGCACCTCTGCAGTGCGTCGGCCCCCGGCGTCGCCCGGGTGGCGGCGGCGGCGGCGGGTGGTGGGTGGCGGCTGAGGCGGCGGGGTAACCTCTGCATCAGTTACAGGCGGCGGCGGCGTCACGCGCCGCCTGTGCAAACACTATCGCGAGGCTCCTGCGCCTCCGGTAGCGGCAGCGGCGGCGGCGGCGGCGGCCGCGGGAGCAGGCTTGGGGGAGGGACTGCCAGGGGTTGGGGGCGGGGGCGGGGGTGGAGGGGCTGGGGAGGGAACGAGCGCGCGAGGGAGGAGACGCGGGCGCCGGGCGCTGCTGGCTCACCAGCGGATAGCAGCGCTGCGCGGGAGCCCGGCCGACCGACTGGCGTGCGCGGGGGTGGCCTCCCCGAGCCGGCCGGAGGGAGGCGCACCCCGCACGCGCCCCCGCCGCGCAGCACTGGCTCCCGCGCCCGATCCGCTGCCACCTGACTCCCCCTCTCTCTCGCGGAAGCGCGCCTGGCTTCCGACCCCCACCCAGCCTGGAGAGAAATGCTTCTGCTCTCGCTGGGCTGTCGTTTCTCAGGAGTTCGATGCGATCATTTCTCAAAATGGAACTGAAAAGTTGAGAGTCGCGTCTTTCTTGCCCCTCTGTACTGTGCAAAAAAAACCGGTGTGCCTCTCCCCGTCTACAGAATGGGAGTGATTATCGAATAAAAGAGCTAAGAAAATAAGTTGGGGGGGGATGGAAATAAAACTTTATGAATGTTTTCCAAAAAAGAAAATCTTTACCGGTGTTCTGCGCTGTTATGTGTGGTCTAGCAGTTCTTTGTTTTAAAACAGTAGGTGGGAAATCTAAGAAAATTTTGATCACCGAATTCACATATTTAGGGAAACTATCCAGGGTTCATCTTGTAGAAGAGGGCATGGTTTCTAGAAAGTTCCAGGGCCGCTGCTGAGCCCTGACTACAAAATCCTAAAACAAATTGCAGCATTTGTAGGTACAGTGTAACTTTCTACACACCCACACACGGGCAGACACATCAGGGATTGGGCATCTTGTACATAAAGGAGCTGTCTAATAGTTCAGGAAAAATACAAGGCGATTGCTCTCTTTAAAAAACCAAATTGAATAGAACACTAAAAAGATTATGATATACAGCAATTGTACTGGCACGAGGAAATGGCATGCAGGGGGACAAAAATGTCATTTCTATTTCTTATTTTTATGACTTTGCATTTCTCATAGTAATGTTTTGTTCAGATAAACTATCATACTAGAATAGAATCTTGGTTGTCAGTTATCTCCAGAGGTAATTTTAGTTTTCTTATGCTTCAGATTCTTCAGTGAGCTTTTAGTAACGTTCTGCTTTTCAAACTTAAGAGGGACATCTCACAAATTAAACAATTTTATTATTTTTTTAAATTAATTATCTATTTAGGCTGCTCCGGGTCTTAGTTGCTGCACGCGGGATCTTCACTGCAGCACGTGGCTCTTAGTTGTGGCAGGCATGCAGGATCTAGTTCCCTGACCAGGGATGGAAGCCGGGGCCCTTTGCATTGGGAACACAAGAGTGTTACCCACTGGACCACCAGGGAAGTCCCCTAAACAATTTTAGCGAGATATAATAAACTACACATATTTAAACTGTACAACTTGATAAGTTTTGATGTGTATACAACCCTGAAACCATTTATAAAATCAAGATAGTGAATATGTCCATCAGCCTCCAAAATTTCCTCTACCCCTTTGTGGTTCCTCTTCCCCTACACCCCCATTCCCAAGTAACCACAGATACGCTTTCTGTCACTTAGATTAGCTTGCATTTTCCAGAACTTTAGATAAATGGAATCGTACGGTTTGTACACTTTTGTCTGGCTTCTTTTACTCAACATAATTATTTTGAGATTCATCTACATTGTTGCATTTATCAGTAGTTCATTTCTTTTTATTGCTGAGTATTCCATTGTGTGACTATACCACACTTCGTTTATCCATTCACCTGTTGATGGACATTTGCATTGTTTCCACTTTTTGGCTATTATGAATAATGCTAGTATGAACATTTGTGTACAAGTCTTTGTGTGGACATATGCCTTCCTTTCTCTTGGATACATATCTAGAACCTTACCATTAGATTTTTATACCAAAGCACATTAACCCTAAGGCAAAACAAGAATTCCTATATGATAGGTAATAGGCAACTGTATGCTCTCTCAGTATCTTAAAAGAGTAAGCTTAGCTGATTGTGGTGAAAAGAGCACAGGACAGGAAGGAGGTCAAGAGGCCTGGGTACTAGTCTCAGCAGGTAACAATCCTTCTCTATTCAATTTCCTCATCTATGAAAAAGAGGTTAGAGTCACTAGGTGATCTCTAAAGCTCCTACCAATTCCAAGACTTTATATGGAGCTCAGCTCCTCTCGAGAGTAGTAAACAAAACCCAACCAAAGAGATTTGATAGTAGGTTATCTTCCTCCCAACCCTCCCCAGAGCCTCAGGTTACCTTTACACCAACCCCGGTTACATTTTATGCAGACTGACTCCTTTTATTTTAAATGGTAACTAGAGGATCACAGCAAATAACATAATCCAATTACTTTCGATTTATTTTTGTTACAAGTGCTGCCTTGGAAAGACAATTAAATGATTGATTCCTGCTTTCTTGTAGCTTATAAAGATAGTCAACACTGACTTATAAAGAGGCTACTGCCAGCAATAGGGAGCTACTTAAATAAACCGTGGCTTAGCCTGAAAATGGAATGTTATGCCATCACTTAAAATCATGTCTGAAGAATACTGAAAAGGATGATAAAATTTTCATGTATATTGTAAGAGAAAACATGGGTTTGATCCCGATTTGTTTGTAAGTATGCAAAACAAATGACTGCAAGGTTGCACCCCAAAAAGTGCATGGCTAGCCTTGGGCTGTAAGATTGCATAATTATTCTTTTCTACTTTCTGCTTTGCCTAATTTTGTACAATGAATCATGTATTTCTTAAGTAATTTAAGCATAAAAAGGGCCTGGGGCTTCCCTGGTGGCGCAGTGGTTGAGAGTCCACCTGCCGATGCAGGGGACACGGGTTCCTGCCTTGGTCCGGGAAGATCCCACATGCCGTGGAGTGGCTGGGCCCATGAGCCATGGTCGCTGAGCCTGCGCATCCGGAGCCTGTGCTCCGCAACAGGAGAGGCCACTACAGTGAGAGGCCCGCGTACCGCAAAAAAAAAAAAAGGGGAGATCTAAGCCCTGATCTATAGGCTAGTCATAATTTACAACTATGTTTATTAGACTCTTTTCTATTTATATACCATAGTAAAAAATATTTACAAAGCATCCAATATTATAGATATAATAAATTATTTTTATACCTCTTAACATTTGATTCCTTCTAAATTTGAGGAAACAATTAATGCTTAAGTCTCTTTTCCCCAAACCAGTCAGAAATGAGCCCAGAGACTGGATGAAATGTCCTTTCTTAGTGCTCCCCCATACAGGGGGCTGCTGGAGCCAGTTCATACCACCCAGAGAGCAGACTGTACAAGTCTCTCCCTCAACTCAGAGTTCAATGATGTCACATTGGTAGCTTGAAACTGGTCATGGTAAGAGTATTTACAACACCAAAGTCAGCAAAATCTACAAATCAAGGCTTCCTCACCAGCACACCACTGCTCCCACAGTACATAGATCATTGCCTTATTATCCTCCATTTCCCCGCCTTGGCTAAAAGCCTAAGGAGGGCAAGGACCTTGTCTGTCATGTTTACAGTTATAGTCCCAACATCTAGCACCTGCTTGGCATACAGCTGGTGCTGATACATATTTGTTGAGCCAATCAATTACCCACAGAGCTGGTTCACAAGCACCTGAGCCCCCTGAGCTAATCTCCTTGTAAACAACTCTGTTGGCCATGCTAGCAGAGGAAGAAAAGGCCAAATACTCCCCCACCCCCTCACACTTTCACTTCATTGGCCAATGTTTGTGATTTGATAAAGTTCACTGACCTTGTTAGGGTTGCCAGATGAAATATAAATTTTGCAAGGGCCATACTGATACTAAAAAGTTATTTGTTGTTTATGTAAAATTCAAATGTAACTGAGCATCCTGTATTTTTATTTGCTACATCTGGCAACCCTAGCCCTTTTGAACTAAGCAAAACATAGTTGATGATGTATTACCTAGTAAAGTTGAAGATACTATTACCTGGCAATTCCATTCCAAATAATACATCTTAGAGTAATTCTTGTTCATGTGCACCAGGAGAAAGAACAAGCATGTCCGTAGCACTACTGATAATAGCTGCCGAAAACTGGAAACCACCCAAATGTCCAACAACAAGAAAATAGATAAATAGAGTTATGTATATTCACACAATAGGATACTATACAATTAAAATGCTCACAGGCGTAATGCTGATTTATAAGAACAAGTTAAAGAAGGATGAAGGCAGTTTGATTCATTTATAAAACATTCAAAACTAAATAATATAGTGTTCAGGAATATATATGTGGCAAAACCAGAAAGAAAAATGAATGAGAAGCCAAAATCAGAGTAGTTACTTCCATCAGGGAAAAGGGGGGAATGTGATCATGGAGGACCCACAGGGGCTTCAAAAGCGTCAATAAATGCACTACTGTTAAGTTTGGTGAGAGTGTGGAGGTATGTTTGCCTTACTCTTTTTCTTTAAACTATATATATTTATAATGTATATATATATATATCAGATCTGCTCTAATATGTATGAAATATTACATTACAAATGTTTAGGAAATGGAGTGTGCTGGGCCTTTTTATTAGAGTGAACTGAAATGCCCAGCCTGTCTCCTCTTGCCTGAACTCACCACCAGATTTGATTTCCTTCTTTGTCTGAATGTATGCACACAGATCGGAGCTCTCAAGATACCTGCCCTACCATTGTGACATGTCACCTTAGTAGTCCTCTTTTTGGTAGATGCTTGGACAGATGACTCCATTGCATAGGATTATGAAGAATTCTCATTTCACTGTGTTCTACCTGCCCTGCACAATTCACAAAGCCACTGCTTGAAGATTATGGTTTCCAAATCCCTGCAGAGATAGTTTCAGGGTTTTGTGCATAATAGGCTAGGTTACACTTCCTCTGCTCTCTCTAGCAGTGGAAGTGGTTTCCTTCTGGTTTGTCAACTCATTGGGGGAGGGGGGCTTGATCTATACATAACAAAAGCTGGAATTATTAGATTCTTAAAACAGATTCATTTCAGTTTAGGTTAAGAATTATAATCAGCTTCAAAACAATATTACCTCCCCCAAAGAGCGCTAGAGGCTGTTCTCCAAGGGCGTGAGTATTATGAAATGTTTACAAAAACAAAGTGCAACAAGCAAACAGTGCTCATAGCAGATTTTAAATCAACAATGTACCCCTTAACAAAGCAGTCTACTTAGAAAAGTGTTTAAGAAAACATATAAAACCAATTGTAATCTAGTGTTCCACTTCACTCATCCTAAGTCTTACTGATTAAACTAAAATATAAATTCATCACTTCAGAGGGAAGAACAAAGATTCCCAAAACCTTACTTACGCTGGACTTTGTTTCTGCAGTCCGAATCTTTTTGTAGGCAAAAAAACTGATGTTCCTTTTCATAAACATTAATATCAAATATACTTGATTTTTGACAATATCTTTCCAACTGTATGGTTTCAAGACTTTCAAAATCACTTAATGCAAAAAAAAACAAAAACAAAAAAGCAAACAAAATCACTTAATGTGTGACTTCCCCGGTGGTGCAGTGGTTAAGAATCTGCCTGCCAATGCAGGGAAAACGGGTTCCAGCCCTGGTCCGGGAAGATCCCACATGCCACAGAGCAAACTACACCTGTGCACCACAACTACTGAAGCCCATGCACCTAGTGCCCATGCTCCGCAACAAGAGAAGCCACCTCAATCAGAAGCCCATGCACGGCAATGAAGAGTAGACACCGTTCACCAAAACTAGAGAAAGCCCACGCACAGCAACAAAGACCCAACGCAGCCAAAAATAAATAAATTTTTAAAAAAAGACCCAACATAGCCAAAAAGTTAATTAATTAATTTTTAAAAATCACTTAATGCTTTCCTAGCAAATAAAAAATGCTAAATCTTTCTTAGATACACGAAAAAATAATGTGAGATATATATAACCTCATACATATTTAGAAACTTTGAAACAATATAAAAACATCAAATATTGATGAGAATTTCTCCCCCTTCACTCCCAAAAGTCAAAAAGTCACCATGAAGCAAGAGAGGGGTTTCTGAGATGCAAATAGTATTCTGTTCCAGGTGCTGGCTAGAAGTGAGTGTCTAGTTTGTGAAACTGTACACTTACAGTAAAAAGTTAGAAAAACTATTTTAGAAAAAATAACCTGGCATTTGTGATTCTAAGTATTTGCACACGTGCATGCGCACACACGCATGCGGGCATACACTCTAAAGAGAAATTTCTTGTTTAATGAGAAAATAAAAAGGAGTATTTTTTTAAAAAGGAAAATGTTGTTAATATGAGGGGAAATGAATGGCAGTTTCTTATGGAAAGAAAATGTCTTGAAATCAATAAACACACGATGAAATTTCCAAAACTGCCACCGTGAAAACTTCCTCAAGTAAATATTTATTACTTAGCTATTGCTCACTTTGAGCACTTAATAAAGTTGTTTGGGAATGGTTTATAACTTGTATATCCATTGGTTTTGAAAACTGTTACAGACTGATAAGCATTGGTTTCAGGAATTATTTGTTGAGCACCTATCAGGGATAAAGCAATTTGCCAGCTGCTGTGGAAGTGCAGAGTGAGTCACACATGTAGCTTAGAGGTAATGATCAAAGAATAGTCCAGCAAATGACTGCTATCCAAAGTAGAAAATGATGCATTTTCTAGAAAAATGGGAGAATTTGGAGGCAGGAAAGATCACATTTGAGGCTTCCTAAATGAGGAGCAATTTCAGCTGGGCCTTGAAGTGCATCAAAGTGATCTAACTTATTATTTCCTTTTCAAGATTCAAAATTTATCCATCAGAGTCTGGATCTATTCCATACACCAACTTAAGTCTCTATTGTATTTTTTAATTATATTTTCAGTTTCAGATAGTCTTGAGCACCTAGTTAGATCTTTGCTTATTTCCTGTTTTTCCCCTGTTTAGAAGCCTCAAAACACTTTTTCAATCCCTCCTAGAACTGCATCTTTCAATTTACCATAGGCTTCTCCTTGCTCTATGAGTTGGGAGAGGACATGGACACTAGTATCAAAAAGTAATTTTCCTGGCTGGTTCACTTTGTTGTGCAGCGGAAACTAGCGCACCATTGTGGAGCAATTATACTCCAATAAAGATGTTTAAAAAAATATGGACAGTTCCAAAAATATAGAGTGAAACAGAAGAGAAAGCAGAAAAAAAAAGTAATTTTCCTCACTGAAACTAAGTCACCTGCTATGCAACATGGAGAAAAGAAAACAAATTAAGTTACATAAAGCATTGACTTTATTGGTAATCAACAAAAAAGCATATCAGGAACATTCTCCCATGAATCTGACACAATTTGATGAATCATAAAATGAGTCACTGAATCATAAAAAGAACTCATGATTTGGAAGATAGGGTTGGAAAGAGTTGGTGGAGATGCCCAAAACAATAATGAGAGATGAATTGATGTTAAGTCTGAAATGCTAAAAGAACTATAGCAACAACATTTTATTTAAAATGATGGGATTTCTTTTGGGAAGCAATTTAGCAATATGAATCAAAAATCCTTTAAAAATGTATTCCTTTTGGGACTTCTCTGGTCCAGTGGTTAAGACTTTCCGCTCCCAATGCAGGGGGCACAGGTTCGGTCCCTGGTTGGGGAGTTAAGATCCTGCATGCTGCACATTGTGGCCAAAAAAAAAAAAAAAAGGTATTCCTTTTGACCCACTAATTTCATTCCGGAAATCTGCCCTAATGAAATAATCCTAAATTAGAAAAAAAGTGCTTTTTCCCCTTTCGCACAAAGATAATTGTATTCAATATTATTTACAATAATTAAAAGTTGAAAATAACCTAAATGTACAATAATAAGGATGTGGTAATAACTTATGGCTCGTCTAATATGAGAAGGTCATTAAAATGATTGTGAAGATTTTATATAACCAAAAACAACTGGTTTGCTTATAAGAGCATTTCAGTGAATAAAGCAGCATATAAAAATTATATATACAATATAATCTCAATCACATAAAATGTATATAGTAAAAAGACTGAAGGGACATATACTAAAATATTAACAGTGGTTGTCTTCATGTGATAAAATGATGGCAGATTTCTGTTGCTGGCCTTTGTACTTTTGGGTATTGTCCAAATATTTTATAGGAATAGCAATTAGTTTATGAGAAAAAAACAACTGTATTTTTCCAAATGACTGGGTTTACTACCCCAGATTAGATTAATGAAGACAAACAAAAGGAAGGATCAGCAGGTGACAGGGAAAGAAAAAAATGTTTGGTGCCTCCTTTTCCATAGTTTCCAAAGGTTATTGTTTGGCTTTTTATTGGTACAATTAAACAAGTGTAGATTTTAAAAGTATTTGTGGAAAGCTCTCAGGAACCCACTAGCAGAATCAGAGGAATGTCCACCTTCAAAAAATCACAGTAGAAAATAAGAGAAAACAAAACCAAGTCTGCAGGGCAAATGACAAAACTGCAAAGAAACAGCATGCATGTATGAAAACAAAGGCACAAAATCATGGCAGTAGTGAGACTAAGCATGATCAGTTTACTTATTAAATTTAGATTCCCTACTAATAGAAAAAGCCTCTCAGATTGTGTTAAAGATCAAAATCCAATACTTTGCTGCTTATAAAAAATACATCTAAATAAAGTAACATAAAAAGACTAGAGAAAAGGATGGGTGAAATGTAGTAAGCAAGCTTGCAATAAATTAGAGAAGCATTATTAAGTCAAAATAGAATCCAAGGCAAAAAATCTTAAAGGTTATTTTGATTTAATATGAATATTAGATACCCAAAAAAGATAAGCGGCAATAGACAAACAATTCACACAGTGGAAATATGATTAGTTAATTGAGGGAATGTGATGGAATCACGATCTCTCTGGTATCTGTTTTTCCTCTCCACCCTGGGCACATGGGAAAACTATACTTCCCAGATTCCCTTCAGTGAGATGGGGCCGTGTTACTAGATATAGACATCAGAACATGAGCTGCAATTGGGTATGTCCCATCCAGGCCAAGAATTTAGGAGTCAATGTGCCACCATAGCACTCTCTTTTCTTCTAACAGGGATTATAGAGACCACACAATAATGTGAAGTCACATGATGGAAGTGACCTGGATCTCCCAGTCACTGCAGGGAGACCAGCTGCCTTATAAATTGGCCCACTGGCACTGGACTTTGCATGAGGAAAAATAAACCCATGTTATTTTAAGCCTCTGAAATTTGGTGCTTTATTTGCTACTATCCTGTCTTAATTAATACAATAAAGAAACGGCAAACTGCCCAAACAATCAAGAAATTTGAGTCTAACAATGAGGTTCCACTTCCCATGTGTTAAACAGAAGAGAGGAAAAAAACCTTAAAATATTAATACTCAGTGCAGTGGGGGAAAGGATGATCTTTTCAATAAATTAGACTGTGTCAAATGGATAGCCACATAGACTATGCATCTTGATCCCTACCTTACATCAACTACATATTCCAGATGGATTGCAGATCTAAATATGAAAATAAAAAATAAAGTATTTAAAGGAAAACATGGGGGGACTTCCCTGGTGGTGCAGTTGTTGGGAGTCCGCCTGCCAATGCAGGGGACAGGAGTTCAAGCCCTGGTCTGGGAGGATCCCACCTGCTGCGGAGCAGCTAAGCCCGTGCGCCACAACTACTGAGGCCCGTGTGCCTAGAGCCCGTGCTCCACAACGGGAGAGGCCACCGCAGTGAGAGGTCCACGCACCGCAACGGGGAGTGGCCCCTGCTTGCTGCAACTAGAGGAGGCCTGCGCGCAGTAACGAAGATGCAATGCAGCCAAAAATGAATAATAAATAAATATATTTTTTTTAATTAAAAAAAAAGAAAACATGGGGAAATATCTTCATGGCTTACAGGTGGGCAAAGATTTCTTAAACAGAACACAAATGTGCTGACCATAGCAAGAAATTTGACAGACTGAACTATATTAAGAATGTCTGATCACTAAGAGACTTTATCTAAGATGGTGGAAGCAAACATGGAGTCGGAAGATATTTGCAATATATACACCTGATAAAGGACTCACATTCAGAATATGTAAAATAACAACAATAATAACAACACTAACCTCCTACAAATCAAAAAGGAAAAGACAACACAGTAGAAAAGTAGACACAAACCTTGAACAATTACTTCAAAAGGAGCATATCCAAATGGCTGAAAAACATATGATAAGATGCTAAACATCTTTGGTTAACAAGGAAATGCAAATTGAAGCCAAATAAGATACCATTCACCAGAAGACTAAAATAAAAAAGACAAAATATCAGACAGCATGTAGAGCACCAGGAACTCCCATACACTGGTGGAAGTGAAAAGTGGTGCCCTTGGAAAACGGGGCAGTAACTTCCAAAGCTGAGAATATACATATATTATGATCCATCAGTTCATTCCTAAGTACCTTGCCAATAGAAATGCATACATATATTCATCAAAGGACATATATAAGAATGTTCATAAAGCAGCACTGTTCATAATAGCCCCAAACCAGAAACTACCCAAATGCCTACCAGAATAAATACATTGTGGAACTTTCACACAATAGAATACCATACAGAAATGAGAATTAACGAATCATAGCTACACGAGTGACATGATGAATTGTACGAACATAATGTCGAACAAAAGATTACATATTATGTGATTCCATTTATATGAAGTTCAAAAACAGTTAAAACCATCCTATAATGTGAAATCATTCAGCACACCTTTGGAGGGTATATGAGGGAGAATTCTGGGATGCTGGTAATGCTCTGTTTCTTGATTTAGGTTCAGATTATACAGTGCGTTCACTTTGAAAATTCATCAAGCTGTACACTTAGATTTGTACACTTTGGTGCATGTATATTTTACTTCAATGAAATGTTTAACATATATAATAAAAATATATACATTCCACAAATACATAATACCAAATTATAGCAAGGACCTAATTAAACTTGTATTTTCATACATTATTGCTATCAAGGAGAAAATGGTACAACCATTTTGGAAAGTAATTTGGATGTATATGTGCAACATACATTAACTATATAACAACACACATATATTCCCATTTCTGAGAATCTTTCCTAAGGAAAAAATCCAAAACATGGGAGAAAACTATGAACAAAAGTTTTTATCACAAAGCTAAGGTCAACTATAACTATAGCATATCCTCTTGGTATATTTTTATTCAGTTTTGACTGCTTTGAAAACTCTAGTGCAACATGAGAAAAACTTCTGGTATAATGTAAGGTGAAAAAGGAAAAAGGAAATTGCATATACCTAATTATTATAATTAAATAAAGATACAACTTAGAATAAAATGACTAGAAAGAAAAACACACAAATGACACATACACAACATCCCTGCCCAGTCTCAACCACTCCATAAATCACATAGGTAATGATGCCCCTTTAATCTGTATCTCCAGCTCACACGTATCTTTTGAGCCCCAGGATATTCAAACTCATCACTACACATCTTCCCTTGGATGTTTCACAGGTCCCTCAATTTTTTCCTCCTATATTTTTTAACTTGGGTGGAAACTCAGCCAAGAATAAGAACAGGGATAGTTATCTAAACCAGAGATCTGAGAGTCATTCTTGTCATCCCTCACTATACATTCCTAATACCCCCAACCCTTACCATTCCCTAAGTCCACACTGTCTCCTAAAGAGCCCTTTGAATTCATCCCTCTCCATCCATCCATCTATCCATCCTTCTGCCATTGCCTTTACCATTTTCCACCTAGATTATTGCAAGATCTCTCTAACTAGTCTACCTGCTTTCAGCCTCTTTCAATTCAGCTGCTGTGGTTATAGTTGTAATACCAAATTTGAGTGTGCTTTTCCATTTTAAAATTCTTCTGGGGACTTCCCTGGTGGCGCAGTGGTTAAGAATCCACCTGCCAATTCAGGGGACACAGGTTCGAGCCCTGGTCCGGGGAGATCCCACATGCCGTGGAGAAATAAGCCCATGCGCCACAACTACTGAGCCGGCGCTCTAGAGCCCACAAGCCACAACTACTGAAGCCTGTACGCCTAGAGCCCGTGCTCCGCAACGAGAAGCCACCATAATGAGAAGCCTGCGCTCCACAAC
This sequence comes from Aethalodelphis obliquidens, assembly GCF_003676395.1. Classification (NCBI taxonomy): domain Eukaryota; kingdom Metazoa; phylum Chordata; class Mammalia; order Artiodactyla; family Delphinidae; genus Aethalodelphis; species Aethalodelphis obliquidens. The sequence continues at coordinate 60,853,804 of NW_020837946.1, read as the reverse complement.
GAAGAGTAGCCACCCCTCGCCGCAACTAGAGAAAGTCCGTGTGCAGCAACGAACACCCAACACAGCCAAAAATAAATAAATAAATAATAAATAAATTTTAAAAATAAAATAAAATTCTTCTGTGGTTACTCATAAGTGACTGGATAAAGTTCAAACTCTCTAGTACAGCCTATGGTGATTCTTTTTATCTTGTTATCTCCTGCCTATCTTTCCAGTTTTATGTCTGGTTACTCCCTCCCGGGAATCCCACACTCCAGCAACAAAGTTATTACAGTGGCCAAACAGGTTGTATGCTCTGTCTCACTTCCCTTGACTTCTTCCAGTTACCAGAATTCTTTCTCCCACCTTTTCCCAACCTTAGTTACCTGGCCCATCATCCAAAACTCAGTTCAAGATTCTCTTTGACTGGGAAAACTTCAGGGATCATATTTTTATATGGTTGTAATCATGGGGTACACTCAATTTTCCACCTGGTTTCTATCACTAACATTACAGCATGAGCAATTTTCTAGTTTGCCAAGGTGCTCTTCATAATTATCATTTAACATGCAATAAATTCTCTGTCTTCTTTGCTCCCACCGTATGCTCCATATAACCTTTATTACATCACCTATCACTTTGTTTTGTAGTCATTTTTTTATGTGTTCACCTCCCCCACTAGGCCCTGAATTATTTGAGGGAAGAGATCTTTGTTGTATTTGTTTCTATATCCCCAGCACAGAGTCTGCTGCAGAGTAGGAATTCACTAAATAAAAGCAAACGAATGACTAAATAATGGTTGAGTTAGCGCAAGAGAATATGGTAATATATTTTTCTTCCTTTTCTCAGTTGCCCAAACTTTCTGTGGCTACTTATTTACTTAGATTTGCCATCTTAAAAAAAAAAGGGCGGGGGGGTGCGGGATTTAGAATATAGTTTTCAGTAGTATTATATTACCTTTACTACTTTAAATTATTTTTAATTTATCAAACATATTACAACTCCCAACTTTGCTTAATATGTATGTGTACAATGAAGCCTGGAAAAGCATTTGTTGTCTCCTGCTCTATTTGTAACACACTTTCATTGTACCTAATTAACAGTTAACGCTCACTCCTTATCATACTAGTCCTTCTAGTATGTATTTGATTCAGCTGATTACTCTGTCCTCCTTGAACCTCTGTCTTTCTTTGACCTCTGGAACACTATCCTGGTTTCCTTCCTACCTTGTTTCCTTCTTCTGATCAGTCCTGTTGCTGGGCTCTCTGTTTCCTCTTCTGATACACTAAATGTTGGAGCCCACCAAGGCTCAATCCATGCTTCCCCTCTCTTCTCTCCTGCAGCCAACTACCTCACTCCCTTTGGCCCTGGTTCTCAAGCCTAGCTACACATTAGAATCACCTGAGAAGCTTTTAAAAAGAAACGCCAAATCCAGGTTCCTTCTCTATCCGAAACTCTATCAGAACCTCTGGGGGCAGAGCCAGGATTTCATAGGTTTTAAAGCATCTTAAGTGATTCTAATGAGGGACCAGTATTGAGGATCACATTGAATGGGTCTAAATAACATCTCTATGCAGATTAGTTCAAAATATATGTCCCCAGCCCTGACCTCTCTTTGAGCATCAACCTCAAATATCCAATTGGTTCTCAACAGCTTCTCTTGGGCTGTCTAATAACTACCATGTCCAAAACTAAATGCTTGACTTTTGCCCCCAAACCTGCTCTTTTCCCAGTCTTCCCACCTCTGCAAATGATCCCATCATTTAGTAGTTGCTCCCACCAAAATCCTAGGAATCATCTTTGAATCCACACTCCTCTCACTTCTCACAGCCACATAATTCAGTCCTGATCTGTTGTACACTAAATGTATTTTCCAAATTTTACCATTTCCCATCTCCTCCAAGCCTACTGCCCTAGCCTAGGCTGGCATTATCTCTTATAGAGCTAAAGAAATAGCTGGTAATTAATCTCCCTGCTTACACTCCTGCATTCCTAACCTCCATTTTTTTCCCTTGTGATGGGAACTTTTAGGATCTACTATTGGCAAATTTATATATACCACACAGCAGTGTTAACTAAAGTCATCCTGTTGTACATTACATCTCCAGTACTTATTTATCTTATAATTTAAAATTTGTACCTCTTGACCCCCTTATTCCAATTCCCCCACCATCACCAATAGTCAATGTAATTTAGACTCAATGAAACATGGTAGTAAGTACTCAAATAAATAACATAATGGGCTGGGGGAACTGAATAAACATATAAGTAATTAGAATAAATGTTATATATCTGGGCCCAAAAAATTATATCCTGGTTAATATATATAGAGAGGAAACACACCATAGAAATAGGAGATTTTCGTTGGTGTGAGAGGGGCCGAAAACCCTGGGTTGCACCTCAAACACTGCTGTGGGAGCCCTCAGCATGCAGAACCCTAGGTGTCTTGAGGGCAAAGAGAGAGTCACTGGAAACAGAAATCAAATTTGGAACAGAACTGATCATCAAAGAAAAAGAAGCATCAAGGATACTGGACAAAGGTTTGTCCAGAACCTGTCTCTTCTCAACTAACAAAGTGATACAAGTATAGCATTTTTTTAGGCTCAAAGTCATTGCTGAATAAGATCCCACAAAAGATATGGGAGTATCTCCTACCAAGGGTTTAGTGCATTTTTTAAAAACAAATATATTTTTATATTAATAGCACCAGTGTTTTTTTAGCTAGCATTTTTCGGTTTGGTTTGGTTTGGTTTTTGGCCACACGGTGCAGCATGTGGGATCTTAGTTCCCTGACCAGGGATTGAACGCGTGCCCCCTGCATTGGGAGCCCGGAGTCTTAACCACTGGACAACCAGGGAAGTCCTAGCTAGCATTTTTTAACGCTTACCATATGCCAGGTACCACGCGGAGTGTTTATATGCATTATCTAATTTGATTCTAACAATAAACTCTATGAGACAGGTAATATTGTTATCCTCATTTTACAAATGAGAAAGCTAAGGCTTAGAGGAATTAGGGAGCTTGTCCAAAGTCATGCAGATATTAAGGGAAGAAACCAGAATTGAAACCCAGGTCTGCTTGGGGCCAAAGTCCATGCTCTCAACTGCTCTGGATACTGTTTTTTATGTATTTCTATCCCCACTAGACTATGACTAGAAGACTATGCTTCTACAGTTCTGGATGGAATGTCATGGAGCTTTCAGTTACAGACTGGAGCCAAAAGGAAGTGTGCTTTTTAGCTTTTCACCCTTTCCTACTTCCTGACCATCTTTTTTCTTCCTTGAAGAAGAAATATAAGATAAACAGACTTCGTTGCAGACATACTTTGAGACAAGGGTAACAAAAGCTATCAAACCACCAGAACAACAGTGGAAAGATATCTCCAAGCTTGATGATCAAAGTAACCAAGATACATTTAAGCAAAGTATTAGTCGAAATGGACTATCTGTCAGGTTATAAGGAAAACTACAGAGAAGCTTCAGATCTCACTTCCTAAGTAGATTCAAACAAAGCTGCTATAATGTATATTGCCTTTATACTTTTTGCTAAACATTTATAGACTTATTAAACTAAAGAAATATAAGTGTGAGTTATGCTTTGTGTCACGTTTCTGGTTTGGGGTATCAATTTAACTTAACACTATCAAAACAAGCTTAATTTTTAAGTATTATATAGCCTTTTACACTGATGACTTATTTTTTTTCCAGAAATGATGTTCCATTTATTCACTGAAAAAGAGGGAAATTAGGCCTTCTTGATGAATTTCTTCCAATCTCCCCAAACTCCCTCTCTTCACTTTTCCAAAATAACACATTGAGAAACATGTTTGTACAAAAACCACATATTATTCCCCCCTCACAAAATCAGGGGGCTGTATTACAGGAATGAAAACAGATCAAAGACGTAAAGAGAAAAATCACCACTCATACTGAAACGTAACAGTGTAAGAATTCAGGTATTCTGTAGAATTATTACCAGCATAGTAAAAGTTCTTCCACTTGGATCTTTTAAATTTGAAAGTGATCACATTAAAGACCTGACGTTACAAGAGACCACAGTATGAACCAGAATTCCATTTTCCTTCTAAGACCTCAGTGGAAAAGGTAAGTATTTGGAATGAGTTTCCTTTGGGAAAGACTGGTGTGAAAATAAAACCCTGGCCATTGTCAAAAGGCATGGGGGTCTTTCTGGAGTCAAAAGCAATGGAATTAAACTCCAGTAGGAACAAGCTCATTTCCACTCCAAGAGTCCAGAATGAACTCAAAAAAGGAACAAGGTCTTCTTGGTTCCAGTACTCTGATGGTGACCAGGGCCACCTGGTTAGAGGTAACACCTGAGGGTTTGAAAGACATATCTTAATTGTGGTTTAATTTTTTTTTTTTTTTTTTTTTTTGCTTTCTGATATTAAGGAAGAAAGTTCTAGGGTGTTTTATAAACACCTTCCTACACCCTCACATATGTAAAGCTTTATAGAATATATAGGAAGGGTATCCAAAAGATGTTCCACTTTGCATTCTAAATGAAACTGCCACTTGAGACTGAAGAGGCCAGGTGCTTTGGAAATCAAGCTCTACTCAAAACACCCTTTCCCCACCAATGGAAAGACAGGGAGGAGGGAAGAAGGACAAGAAGAGAAAACAAAGAACTCTTAAGTCACTCATACACTGATGACTATTAAATCTTATATATACTTTTAAAAAATATATACACTTTTTATCGCATTGGATAATTCAGTGTATTTTCAGTGCTGTAATTTTGAATGACTCTTTCCAAGGTTCTGAGGTAGCTTGCATCTGCTCTAGTTACAGCTTTTTATAGCCGCATCTAATGATGGATTTGAAGACTATTCTAATATTTATTGTTACACCAGAATAGGCCTTACATTCCATATAAGAAGGTATGGAATAGCAATTCCCAACTGTATAGGGAAATTGACAATGCTTCTCTGATGACAAGCACAGTTGTGGTGGTGTGACCAATTTACTCATTTCCTTAATAAGCTTCATAGCTGTAATGAGTCATCCCTGTCTCTTATTCTAAATTGTAGGGCACCCTTTTATTCCCAAATCAAATGAATATACATGATGACATTTTTTTCTTTCTTACTCTCATTTTCAAGACTTAATTTTTCATAATCTGCAGTCAAGAGCATCAGACAGACATGAGTTGGAATCCTGGCTAAGAGGAAGAAAAGATGAGAGAAGGTGTGGATTCCTCCGCTGCCCCCTCCTTGTCCTCTAGACATCTTTCAGAGGCTTTGAAACACAGCCAGGCTCTTCGTTGCTGTGAGACTGACATTTAAGCAGCTAGCCCCTTCCATTCATTTTATGAAAAAGGAAAGAGGAAGAGAAAGAGGGGAGGAGGAAGTCATTTTTGGTTTGACAATCAAGCAGACAGTATTTGCTCTATACATCAATTTCATTATTCACAAATATGGAATTTTTAAAGGAGCCATTAAAGAAAAGTCATCTGAGGGTGTAGAGAAAAGGGAACCCTCCTACACTGTTGGTGGGAATGTAAATTGGCACAACCATTATGGAGAATAGTATGGAGGTTCCTTAAAAACCTAAATATAGAACTACCATATGATCCAGCAATCCCACTCCTGGGCATATATCCAGAGAAAACCATACTTCAAAAATATACATGCACCTTAATGTTCATTATTGCAGCACTATTTACAACAGCCAAGACATAGAAGGAACTTAAATGTCCATCAACAGATGAATGGATAAAGAAGATGTGGTACATATATACAATGGAATATTACTCAGCCGTTAAAAAGAATGGAATAATGCCATTTACAGCAATATGGATGGATCCAGAGATTATCATACTAAGTGAAGTAAGTCATTCAGAGAAAGACAAACATATGCAATTGCTTATATGTGGAATCAAAAAAAAAAAAAAAGATACAAATGAACTTATTTACAAAACAGAAACAGACTCACAGGCCAGACTTAGAGAAGGAATTTATGGCTATCAGGTTGGGGGGTGGCACGGGGCAGGGGGAAGGTTGAAGGGGAGGGACAGATTGGGAGTTTGGGATTGACATGTACATGCTGCTGTATTTAAAACTGATAACCAACAAGGACGCTACTGTATAGCACTGGGGACTCTGCTCAATATTCTGTAATACTTAAATGGGAAAATAATTTGGAAAAGAATAGATACATGTATACATATAACTGAATCACTTTGCTGTACACCTGAAACTAGCACAACATGGTTAATCAGCTATGCTCCAATATAAAATAAAAATTTTTTAAAAAAAAGAAAGAAAAGTCATCTGAGAAGGCAGAGGAACACGTCCACCCTCCAGGTCCCGGTGTGTTAGTAGGTGGTATTTATCATAGGAATTTTGATGCTGAGCTGATGAGAAAGCCAGCCTCAGCATACTCCTAGTTGTTTTATCCATACTGTATTCTTTCTTCTGGAGTATGGATAATTGAAGCCACAGGTTAGCAACATAGTAGTGCTGCAAATTAAAGAGACCAGTTGTTTTCTCCTATGATTCCTCGAAACAGAGGAGGAAGTATCTCAGCAGAGAAGATTGCAACATGTTTTAACTTGTTGCTTCAGCAGCACACAAGGCTTTTCTAAATTGGCTTAAAAATGAGTGACTGTTATGGAGACAAAGATTAGAAACCAAATTTTCAGTCACGTAAATTCTGCAAATGAGTCACTTGACATGTTAGAAGGAGTATATGGGCATGAAAACAATGGTAAGAGGAAGTATATTTACTTTAACATAAAGTTCAAAGTTAGAGAAGATGACACTCATAAAACTACAGGCCTAACAAAAATGTTGAAAAGGTCACAGATGATTAACTCTGATAATGATGATTGAGGAGTTGTATTTACATGAAGGAACAGATTCATTCTGTAAGAAACCTTGAGCACAAGAAAGTTTCTGTTTGGATTATGAACAAGGACAATAAAGGTCTGCCATTTGTTCTCATCTTTCAACAGAAGCTGGAAGAATTAATGTCTCATTAAGAAAAATAGTAGCTGAAACAAAATATGGTGTTTCTTTTAGGAAATGGAAATAAAATATCAAAGTTGGTGGTGTAAAACTCTAACATCACCAAGACCCCCAAATTGTCAGACTCACAAGTGAAGGCAATGTTGGTTTTCTTCCTGACTCCAATAGGTATGCATCGTTCCATGTGCTTAAGCAGTGAGGTGAAAATATAAACACTTTAAAGCTTTAGTGAACATCTGAGAAATCCAAAGTGAAAAGCCATGCCAACACTTGAACCCAAGTCTTCTAATGTCTTGTATGTCTCCAGACCTGCCTCTCCACCATGTTAACATCATCAAGGTTCTAGGTCCTCACCTCTCTCCATTTCTTCCTAATCTGTCAGCTCCCTCTGGTTTCACTTCCTTCATTATCCAGTCAGACCCCACAGTCCATCTCTTCAACCCCACTCTTGCCAAAACAATTAACTTCCTTATTCCTTTGAAAGTCATTCACTGAACCCACTCTGAATCAATCCAAGCACTGGCTTCTCCCTCTTATACCTGAACATCTGGAGAAATAAGAATCATCAAGCTATCAAAAATTGATGTTAGTAATAAGAATCACCAGGCTATCAAAAATTAATGATAGTACTGGAGATCATTTTGTAATATATAGAAATATAAAACTGCTATGTTGTATACCTGGAAGTAACATGGTGTTGTAGGTCATTTATACCTCAATTACAGAAATAAAAATTAAAATTAGGGCTTCCCTGGTGGCGCAGTGGTTGAGAGTCCACCTGCCGATGCAGGGGACACGGGTTCGTGCCCCGGTCCGGGAAGATCCCACGTGCCGCAGAGCGGCTGGGCCCGTGAGCCACGGTCGCCGAGCCTGCGCGTCCGGAGCCTGTGCTCCGCAACGGGAGAGGCCACAGCAGTGAGAGGCCCGTGTACCACACACACACAAAAAAATTAAATTAAAAAATAATGTTAGTAATGGATATCTGGGAATATAGGGAAATTTCACTCTCTGTACTAATAAATGTAGAAGGAATGATGTAATTAGAAAATCACATTTTGGCAATCAGCATAGTAACAATTCAGGCACGAGGCGTCAATGGATGCTAATACTAGAGTCTGAAAGAGGAATGAGGAACAGAGCTCTATACAGTCTCAAAGTACTTCCTTCAAATACCTATTAATTACAAAAAGGTAGAGGAGTAATTTTTCAGTTGAGAAACCTGTCAGATACCATCTTAAGCAACTGATCAAATTAATGCCACCAGAAATGGGACAAATTGACGTCATAGGCTACATATTGGGGTTCAATAAGAAGAATCCAGCTTCACTTCTGTGATGTTCCAGGATGATCTGGGTCTAATCATAAGGAAACTTCAAATAAACCTATATTGAGAGGCATTCTACAAAATTATTGGCCTGTAGTCTTCAAAAATGTCAAGGTCATGGAAGTCAAGGAAAGACTGAAGAACTGTTTCAGGGTGAGGGCAACTAGAGAAATGTGACATCTGGGTACAGAACCAAAATATGTGTTTTTACAACATCACCAAGCAATTAACTCAATTCTGACATCATCTACCTGGAGATAGCATCAGATCCCACAGGTTAACGTCTCAGTCCAACAAGACTGCCTCCCGCACTTTAAGATGCCAGTCACAAATCCAGGTTGTTATTTGTACTTCTGACCAATTGGCTATAAATTAGAAGCTTTCACAACCCTCTCCTCGGGTTCAATTAATTCGATAGAGCAGCTCACAGAACTCAGAGAAACATTTACTTACGTATACCAGTTTATTATAAAAGGATATAATTCAGTAACAGCCAGATGGAAGAGATGCCTAGGGCAAGGGATGTGGTAAGGGGTGCAGAGCTTCCACGCTGTCTAGATGTGCCACTCTCCCCACACCTCCATGCGTTCACCAGCCAAACTCTATCCTTTTGAGTTTTCAAGTAGGCTTCATTACATAGGCATGATTAACTAGGTCGCTGATCATTGGTAATTGATTCAACCTTCAGCCCCTCCCTCCTGGAGGTCAAGGGGTGGGACTGAAATTTCCAACCTTCTATCTAGCACATGGTTGGTTACCATGGCAACCATCCCCAACCTTGCAGGCTTTCCAACTCACTTCATTAACATAACTCAGGTATGGGACTTCCCTGGTAGAAGTTAAGAATCCACCTGCCAATGCAGGGGACACGGGCTCAAGCCCTGGTCCAGGAAGATTCCACATGCCGTGGAGCAACTAAGCCCGTGTGCCACAACTACTGACCCTGAGCTCTAGAGCGCATGAGCTACAACTACTGAAGCCGGCACACCTAGAGCCTGTGCTCCACAACAAGAGAAGCCACCACAGTGTAAATCCCGAGCACCACAACAAGGAGTGGCCCCACTCACCACAACTAGAGAAAGCCCGCACGCAGCAACGAAGACCCAATGCAGCCAAAAATAAATTAATAAATTAATAAATTTAAAAAGAAAACATGGGGCTTCCCTGGTGGTGCAGTGGTTGAGAATCTGCCTGCTAATGCAGGGGACACAGGTTCGAGCCCTGGTCTGGGAGGATCCCACATGCCACGGAGCGGCTGGGCCCGTGAGCCACAACTACTGAGCCTGCGCGTCTGGAGCCTGTGCTCTGCAACAAGAGAGGCCGCGATAGTGAGAGGCCCGCGCACCGTGATGAAGAGTGGCCCCCGCTTGCCACAACTTGAGAAAGCCCTCACGCAGAAACAAAGACCCAACACAGCAAAAATAAATTAATTAAACTCCTACCCCCAACATCTAAAAACAAAAACAAAAAAACACCATGTTCCTTCAATGAGCCAAATTCTTAAAAAAAAAAAAAAAGAAAGAAAACATAACTCAGGTATGGTTGAAAGGGGTTTGTTATGAATATCAAGACACCTTTATGGCTTAGAAAATTCCAAGGGTTTTAGGACCTTTGTGCCAAAAAAATGGGGTGAAGACCAAATATATATTTCTTATTATAAATCACATCACAAACATGTGAACCTGGAGTGAATCCTTTTGCTATAAAGAATAATATTGGGACAATTGCCAAACTTGAACAGGGCTTCTAGACAAAGGATATATGGGAGTTCTTTGCATAATTCTTGCAACTTTCTGTAAGTTTGAAACTTTTTTCAAATACTGTAAGTTGTTTCCAAATAAAAGGTGAAAAAACAAAAAAAAAACAAAAAAAAACCCAAAAAAAGTGAAAAACAAACCTGCTTTTCCATTTTTAAAATCAAGAATCATTGGATACATACATGCACAAAATAAGTATAATGTATATATAAGTTATGACCTTTAAAAATAAAAATGAACTCCTGTGAATTTACCACTCAATTTGAGAAATTAAATATTTATCAATAATGTTAAAGTTTCCAGTGTGCTCCTCTCCACCTCACCCCACCCCAGGAAATAGTATACTGAATATGTTTTATCATTCCCTTCTTTTCTTTAAAGATTTACCACATATATAGAAATTCCTAAATAATATTTTCTAATAACTAAAGAAATTTAGCTTTTCCCCCTTCTTTATTTATTGGTTGCTTTGATTTCATCTTTAAATCATCTTTTTTATCATTTGCCCATTTTTCTAAGTTTTTTTCCTTATTGGTTTGTAAATACTCTTTATATACTACAGGTATCATCTTTGTTATTTATGTGGCCAATATTTTTTCCTAGTCTGATGGTTATCTTTTAACTTTGTAAATTTCTTGTGGTACTTTTCACTTTACAGATGTTTTGAATATTTATTGGGTCAAGTCTGATAGTTTTATTTACGACCTCTGGATTTCTTATCCTATCCAGGAAGGTCTTCCTAATTTAAAGATATCCTCCTGTGGTTTCTTCTAATACTTTGGTAGTTTTGTTTATTTTTATGTTTAGATCTTTAATCCATAAGTAATTTATTCTTTGTTTATGGTGTGAGGTAGAGATCTAAATTGACATTTTTCACCTGTCATAGGCAGAATAATGGCCCATAAGAGAGGTCTATACTTTAAACTTCAGAACCTGTAAATGTCACCTGATATGACAAAAGAGATTTTGCAGATGTGATTGAGGTTATGGAATTTGAAATGAGGAGATTATCCTGTGTCATCCAGGTGAGCCCAATCTAACCATATGAGTCCTTAAAATTGGAGAACCTTTCCTGGCTGTGGTCAGAAGGAAATGTGACCATAGAAGAATGGCTAGAGGGAATTCCCTGGCAGTCCAGTGGTTAGGACTTCATGCTTTCACTGATGAGGGCCTGGGTTCAATCCCTGGTCAGGGAACTAAGATCCTGCAAGCTGCACAGCATGGCCAAAAAAAAAAAAACAGGTGGGGGGAGGGGGAAGAAAGAAAAAGAGTGGTTAGAATGGTTAGAAAAACCGCATTGTTGCTGGCTTTAGAGATGGAAGGGAGGCCAAAGAATGAGGATGGCTTCTAGAAACGGAAAAGACAAGGAAATAAATTCTCACCTATAGCCTCCAGGAAGGAATGCAATCTTGCCGACACATTGATTTTAGCCTAGTGAGCCCCATGTCAGACTTCTGACCCAAGGAACTGTAAGATTATGAATTTGTATTTAAGCCACCAGGTTTTTGGTAATTTGTTAATTGGAAAACTAATATACCCCTCTAACCAACACTTTTTTTTTTTTTATCAAATATTCCATCTTGTTCCTAGTAAATTAAAATGCCATCTTTATATAATTCCCAGGCACATGCTGGTTTCTGAACTCTCTATTCCGATCCGTTGATCAGAATGGATCTCTTTTCCTGATCCATAATCATATTGCTTAATTACTGTTACTTTATAATTTTTTTATATTTAATGTCTTAAATCCTTCCTCTCCTTTTTTTTTTTCTTTTTTTTGCGGTACGCGGGCCCCTCACTGTTGTGGCCTCTCCCGTTGCGGAGCACAGGCTCCGGACGCGCAGGCTCAGCGGCCATGGCTCATGGGCCCAGCCGCTCCGCGGCATGTGGGATCTTCCCAGACCGGGGCACGAACCCGTGTCCCCTGTATCGGCAGGCGGACTCTCAACCACTGTGCCACCAGGGAAGCCCCTTCCTCTCAATTCCCACTCGTACCTCTCTATTTAGGACCTCTTCATTTCTCTCCTCTTTCCTGACATCTTAACCACTCTGTCTCTGGTTTCTCCCTCCTCCAGTTCATTTTCCACTCTATTGTTAGAATGATTTGAAATGCAATTATCCTCAGACTTCTATCCTTTATGCCAGTATCCTCAGACTTCTATCTTTTAAGTCCTTCACAGCCATCCTTCATCTCCAATTCAAAGTCCAAATTCCTTAGTATGGTACACAGAAGTGTTAGGAAAAATGATGCTGCCTATCTCACCAGTGTCATCTCCTGCCCTTCCCTAATAGACACCAAAGAACTTGAAGCTCGCAGAATGCACCACACTGAATCCTTTGTAGCTTGGATATGTTACTGCAACTGCCCAGAGTATCTTCCATTCCTCCTCCAAGCCAATGAGCACTACACATTCAAAACTCAGATAAAACATCAGATTCCCTCAGCAAACTTGCCACATTCCTCATTGTGAGACTGAGCTAGTGCCCTTCCTTTGCATTCCCATAGCCTCATAAGTATACCCCTTCTAGCATGCACTTATATGTTTGTACTGCAATTGTTGGTTCACTTGCCTCCCTACCTTACTAGATACTGAACTCCTTAAAGTCAGGAATTGCCTTTCATTTCTATACCCACAGTACTTAAAACAGAGTGCTAACAACATTGTAATAATAACGAATATGAAAAACAATGAAATAAGTGGTACCTGTTATTAAAACCTGGGTTAAGTGCTTTTCATAATTCAATAACTACGAAGTGTCAGCTCATAATTTTGTGTTTTGTGGAACTGTTTTTAACTAAAAGTAATATTATCCAGCTTGTTCACTCATCTTATTCACAAGGCTTGGCTACAAGTGACTTTGGGTTGTTTCCAAAGGAAGAAAGTTTCTTCTGTTGAACAAATTCAAAAGAACATGACTCAGGCTCTAAAAGTAATCCAGAAGAGAATTTCTAAAATATTTTGAGTAGGCATGGTATTATTGGATTGTTTCGGTAGGAATAACACTTAAACACCTGTGAGAACCACCAGATTCATTTAGGTGCCCCTCCTGTGTGCTCCCATACAGATGAACACAAATAGCTAGCCTAGCACATATCATATGGAAGTAATGTACAGTCATCCCTTGGTACCTTGGTACCCTTGCTATTGGTTCCATGACCCCTGTGGATACCAAAATGTGCAGATGCTCAAGTCTCATATAAAACTGCATTGGACAGTCAGCCCTTGGTATCCCCAGTTTCACATTCATGGATTCAACCTTGAATATCTTTCTACCAGTGGTTTTCAATCAGGAGGATAATACAGCTCCCTCCTCCCCGTAGGGAGTTTAGGGAAATTTTTGATTGTCCTAATTATGAGGCGGGGGGGGAGGGGTTGGGGGGTGCCCCTGTCATTTAGTGGATTAGGAGCCAGAGATGCTAAATATCTTACAATGTGCAGGACAGTCCTGCGTGACAAAGAATTATCCTGCAAGTAAGTGTTCACTAAACTTACTGTGGTAATCATTTCATGATGTATGTAAGTCAAATCATCCCTCTCTACACCTAAACTTATACAGTGCTATATGTCAATTAAATACCAATAAAACTGGAAGAAAAAAATATCCTCCCCAAATTGCCCATAGTGACCCATTAAGAAGCTGACTTTTTTTTTTTTTAAATCTTTGACGTCCCATTGGCTTGGAAAGCCCAGAAATAAAAGTCACTCTGAAATGAAACTGCAAAGGGATGGGGGCAGGAATACTTAGCCATAGTCTGTAAGTTATATGGACTTAAATAATCAGTCCGTTAATTTGTGATCACCTTTCATAATTACTTCTATATTTCTCTCATATAATTGATGAAACATGAATGATTAGAGAATAAAGTCATTAAATTCAGCTATTTCTTTTTTCTTTTTTTGGTTGGTTCAGTTAAGGTTAATTCTAATCGAAATAGCAAGAAAAAAAAAAAGTTAATCTTCGGTACTTTCTTCCATCAATCCACCCATCTCTAGGAGTCTCCTTCATATTTTGGCATCCACCTCCAAAAGCCTCCCCAATTTGGCAGCAATCTAGGAAACAGACATCTTGGCCTGGAATATGTACACCTGATAACACCATTCCTTCAGGGTCCAAGGTCTTAATTGTTTGAGCTGATAATTCAGGTAGCTCTCAGATAATAGTTTCTACATTATATCGAAATTCCCTTCCGGTTTTAACATTCTATGATTCAATACCATTAAAAATCTACAATATTTTCACAAGTCCTTTCTAAATTTACTCATGACACTAAGCTATTTATCAGTGTTAACAGTTTTTACAAGAATAGTGCCAGTGCCATGAGTTGAAGTGCAAGAGAGAATTTTAAAAGGAGAAGGGAGCACAAGACCGTTTCAGCCAAATGGGAGATATTTTTTGAACTGCTGGATTTTGGGTTCCTCTAATCACGATTTTTAGGAAAGCAGCTTGCCACCATTCCCTAGATCCATGCCTAGTTTTTATTTTATTTTATTTTTTTAAGATTTCTTTTATAATGTGGACTATTTTTAAAGTCTTTATTGCATTTGTTACAATATTGCTTCTGTTTTATGTTTTGTTTTGTTTCGTTTTGTGGCTGCAAGGCATGTGAGATCTTAGCTTCCCGACCAGGGATCGAACCCGCACCCCCTGCATTGGAAGGCTAAGTCTTAACCACTAAACTACCAGGGAAGTCCCCGTTCCTAGTTTTTAAAACAGCCTTGTTTATTGCTTGCTTCTGCTAAAATGTCAGCTTCATAGGAGCAAGAACACTGTCAGCTTTATTTGTACTGCATCCCCAGCACCCAGAACCATATCTATTCTATGGAGGCGCTCATTAAATATTTGTTGAATGAAAAAGTTATTTACTATAAGTAGAGATTTAATCATTTACCAATACAAGAATACAGTGATATTCTAAAACAAAAGGAAACTTCACGTTTAGAGGAGATTACATGACATATTGTGAACCCTGTACTGAAATGCAAAGTCATGCGAGGGGAGAGAAGCAGGAACCATCCATATGCATAACATGAAATATAAAAGCAGATATCACTGAATTATAAGGAGCACTTAACCATGGTGCAAAGGTCAAGTGAAATTCATTTATCCCTATGTTCAATTTAGGTGAAGAATATCTGGTAGGCTCTCAGCAAAAATAAGATCAATTTTAATGTATTACCCTGAAAAGCCCAAAGTCCACTAGTTTAAGCAATAATTCTGGACACACTTAAAATATAATTTTACAAGATCCTAATATGCACGTTAAGACCAAAGCAAAATACTTCACAGAAATAATGTTTAATACTTTACTGAGGACATACAAAGAAATTACAACAAACTCATTTACCTCATCTACGTTTAGTAGGAACCAGCAATTATTTCCATTTTACAAAAGGACAAAATAAAGATAAATGAAATGTAAGTCAACCATGAAAATCATCTTAAATCAATACCACATCCTAAGTGAAATCTCCGTGCAGCAAGATAATATTGAGGGAATTCAAATAAAACTGAAAAAAATCAACTCAAATATTGATAGTATAATCTTAAAACTTCAAATATTCCTGACTTTAAAATGTCAATGAGAAGCATGGGAAAGACTTGTGAAAACACTGTGCATTTTTCATTGCAAAGGCAACCAATTTTTTAAATGTTCCAAGTCCCACAGAGGGTTGCAAAAGAAATTCTGTCTCCTGGATCCTTAATTCAAAATCAATACCAAGGGAAGCAATTTAATTTGTGATTGCATTCAGCAGCAAGTAACAGAAAACATGACAAGTTTTTTTCATGTACCAACAAGCTTGAAGGTAGAGAGTGACCTCAGGTTATATCTTATATCTTTCTGTACCTCCATCTTAGCATATAGTTTTGCCTTCATGTTTTTATTTTGTGGTCACAAGATGGCTGCTCTACCTCCAGCATTGCACATGAGCTCCAAGTAGGAAGAAAATGACAAAGGCAAAAGGCATATGCCATCTAAAACTTGGAAAGAGATTTATCAGAAGCCTCTATTCAGTGAATTTTTGCTAAGGTCTCATTGACCAGAACTTGTCTCACATGGCCACTCCAAGCTGCAAGGAAAGCGGTGAAAGGTACTGTTTCACTGGCATTACGCCACACTCTTCATTTCTATAGGATTTATGCATAGTAAGCTGTTCCAAGTTAATGTAGTATTGACTATCCAACTGGGGGGTCCTGAGTAAGAAAGGGTGTGAAACTCAGAGGCAAATTTACCCTAATGCTAATGAAGCTTAAACTCAGCTTCCCTCACGTATACAGATCCCTCCAAGACCCTGGGAGAAGTGCTGGAAATATGTTCACAAAGTCATAAATTTTTGTAAAATTTGTACACTTAAGATTGCAATTAATTAATACTGCTGTTCTTTTCTACTCTGACTTTCCCACCCCTCAGGACACAATGTAAGTGTTGTTGGTGTGGCCATGGGTATTTGGAGGATCAAGCTAAGGGGAAGCTAAATTGAGGACACATTCAGTTTGAATTTAGTGGATTATATTAAAGAGGGTCACAGGTGCTTCAATGTATAGTTGAGTTACTGCCAGCCATCAAAGTGTAGGAATCATTTTCAGGAATACTCCTGCTGCCCACTGTGCTAACTCACCTGGCACCATGATGGGAAGGTAAGGGCTCAACATAAAGGTCATTAGTAAGCCACTACAAGAGGACATTGGTGACAAACTATTCAACAAATGTCTTCAACTCAAAGAGTTACATTAATTACTGACAAGAAAATTTGAAATGCTAAGTCTCATATACGAAAGACACTAAGTAAAAGTTTGCCAAAATTTGAAAATAATCCTAAAATTCTACATGCCACTTCCAATAAGTTGTGATGCTGAAAGAAACTCTTCTAAATGATCAATAGCAAAAAACAAAATTCAAACTTATTAGAGGAAAGCCTGGATTACCTTTCTATTCTATATAAAATGTATTTTCAAAATTTGAAAGCTTCGTATGAAGAGACAAATAACAAGGATGCAGCAAAAAATATTTTTTAAAAATAGAGGTGTGTTAGGCAGTTAATAAAATGTGTGTTGTTTTTCTGGGTTTTATGATATTCATGGTTTTTGCCAGTTTTAAAATTTTAATTTGTTGTGATTCCTTTCCTCATTTTAAATAGTCACTTTTGTTCCTAATTTTGTATTTTATTTCTCTTAACAAGTTCCCCCAACCTGCAAGTTGGGTAATTTTCAAGCTCCATAGAACCTGGTTCTGCCCTTGTGCCTTGGGACCCCAGTGAGTCCCCTAACAAGAAACACTCCCTAAGGCCTTCCAAATTTACCTCCACATCCACTTCGGGAAGAAAGTGTAAGGAGGGTGCCATTCTCCTAAGTCAGAACTGGAGCTGGCCAGAGGTGCCTACTTGAAGTGTCCTTTCCCCTGAGCTGCACGCTGAATTCACTTAGCCTTCTTAGATGAAGGTCACCGTCAGGCATCTCACAGCAGCCAGGAGACGGCCACAAGAAAAAACAAAAGGGAAATAAGTTTTAAATTCTCTTACTCCTCCCAGTGAAAACTAAACCCCTTGGTCCCACTTAGGGACTCCATTTTGTCATTGACCTATATTGGCATTCTTTCTAGCTGGATGTAAGAAGGGGTTCACCCAGCATGGCCAACACACTTCCCTGAGGATGTCTTGTGAAACAGCAGTCTAACAAATCTCTGCTCCTTCGTATTACAGAATATAAAACAGAAATAGGGACTTGCCTGGTGGCACAGTGGTTAAGAATCCGCCTGCCAGTGCAGGGAACACAGGTTCAAGCCCTGGTCCGGGAAGATCCCACATACCACGGAGCAACTAAGCCCGTGCACCACAACTACTGAAGCCCACGCGCCTAGAGCCCGTGCTCTGCAACAAGCAGAAGACACTGCAATGAGAAGCCTGAGCACCGCAACAAAAAAAGTAGCCACCGCTCGCCTCAACTAGAGAAAACCCACGTGCAGCAATGAAGACCCAATGCAGCTGAAAAAAAAAAAACTAACAAACAGAAAAAAAACAGAAATAGACCCACAGACATAGAAAATGAACTTATGGTAACCAAAGGGGGAAGTTGGCGGAGGGGCGGCAGGCAGGAGAGGGATAAATTAGGAGTTCGGGATTAACATATACACACTATTATATATAAAATAGATGACCAACAAGGACCTACTGTATAGCACAGGGAACTCCACTCAGTATTTTGTAATAACCTACAAGAGAAAAGAACCTGAAAAAGAATATATATATATGTATATATTCACATATATATCTAGCTGAATCACTTTGCTGTACACTTGAAACTAACACGACATTGCAAATCAACTCTACTTCAATTAAAAATAAATAAAAAATAAATTGGGGGAATGCTGCATACTAGAATCTTCTCTAAAGAGTCCCAGGGCACACTAGCATCTTCAGAGCTTTCAGAAGTACAGAAGTGAGTTGACTTTGATTCCACATTTTCTAATCTAATTTGTCCATAGGATCCTTTTTACCCCAGAATACACCTTGAGAATTTTTGCTCTAAATACATGTACAAACAGTAGTACTATTATTATTATATTCATAACATAAGTGGCAAGCCTCCAAAGGGCATTTGGATTTTAAAGAGCTCTTGGTAACAAAAGAAAGCAATCTGTAACACTGGACTTCAAGGAGTCATGGCCACAAGATCAGAGATAGTTTAAAACAATGTTAGGGGACATGTTTCAAATCCCAACATCTTGATAGTTGTTGTTCTAGCCATTCATAAGACTGGTCTTGAGCCTGTTCACAAAAGAGAAGATTTATGATGCAGGATGTTGTTACTTGATTATGTTTCCATGCTATTATACTCAGATTTAGAATTAGTTGCCTAATGGATCAATAATACTTTAACACATGAACTTGTTAGTTTTTAGTTACAGAATCTATAGAATGATTAAGATGTAAAGCGTGTTAATTTTCCTTGGTTAATAATAAAGCCAATTTAAACTGCTATGAGAAATTTTGTTTAAATTTGCTCTTTAACACATTCTGCTCAGGTACAAACTTGTACAGTATTGGTAACCACACATTTGGTGAAAGAAGGAAATCTGTGAGCTCAGCCATACGCTAAGATAAATCAAGTACGTGAAGCCAGTAGCCATGCTTAGAAAAATCAATATGAGGAGTGAATGAATGAAAGGCCTAATTTAGGGGGAATGGACTCACTACCACTAGGACTTCATAAACCTAACCAAAACCCTTGTGTCTTCAATGATATAAAATACATCTCCATGGTGACTTTTAATTTTTTGTTTGGTTTTATTATTTATTTATTGGTTTAATAATGCAATTGCCCTGGTCACGGCATGTCTGGATCTTTTTTCCCTCTTGTGCCGAAAGCAAATGGTTTACATGCCAGTGTGTCACGGATATAGTTGGGGCTCTGCATTGATGAAATGTATTTCTTTAATTTCTCTTCATATTAAGCTGCAAACACAATGCTCAGGAAATGTAGGAAAATGAGCCTCTTCTATTAGGGCTACCATATATAGTTGTGCAGGTTGTGGACTGTACAACAGTCCACAAAAGTTGATGGTTCATTATGTAATTTTAGGTTCCACATTCTTTATTATGGAATAAACTAAATTTTTGTGGTTGAGAAAAAAGTTCAGTGAAATAAAATTTAATAAAATTAGAAGTGAAAGCCATTGTATTTATTTTCCATTGAGAGGAAAAAATCCATTTGTTTAATATTAGAAAAAAAGAGAGGAGATTGAAGTGCAAGGCTCTTGGCAACCACTATGTGAATCATTATTCTGCTCATTCTTTGCTCCTTTTCTAACATACCCTTTTCCTCAATCAGTTCAAAATGCAGAATGCCTGTGTCTGGCAAGTGGAGTCAGCAGCAAAATTTCTCTGAGATGCATTTTTATATATTTGCTGTCAGTAGAGATGAAACTAGTGAAATTCTTCCAGCCCTCACCACTGAAGACATGAAATACTCTTCACAACCCCAAACACCCTTTTCCCAACAAAATAACGTCAGGCACTAAGAAGAAAACAGTACCTGAACAAGATCTATAGTCTATCATTTTCCAGGGGGCAATAATTAAATATATCCTCATGTTTTGCTCCTGAAATTACACATATAGTCCCTGAATAATCAATACTGTTTATTTTGTGTGCTATCGTCTTCTTAGATCTCTTTTTGGTTGAACGTATGGATAAAAACCTAAAAATGATTGCTCTTGTAAGATTTTCTGTTGAGATCCCAACTGGCTCAAAGGCATCGTAGCTGCTTTAAGTGAGATGTGGTGGGGCTTTTCATTTTGTTTAAACGTAATACAGACAGCTGTCTCTTCCTTATTAGAAAACATCAAATCCAGGAGGATTTTTTTTTTTTTTCAGGAGGATTTTTTTTTAATGATCTCAAAAATTGACATATATATGCCAGTATTACATATATAATCATATATATATAATATAGGGCAGCCAAGTAACTGTCAATTTATATATATGTATAATATGTATATATATCTCCTCAAGTGCATGGACAGAGGTTGTAGAGAACTAAGGCGAGGGGAATGGATTTCCTCTCTGTAGGTTGAGTGAGGGCATCCCTTTAACCGGCTCTAAGAGACTAAGTGGCTGGCAGTTGAAATACAAAAAAGGTATGCGAGGAAGGAAGTAGTCTGGAGGTCATTATCAGCCTGGTTTTAAGAGAGACTTCACAATGAGTTGAAAAAGAAAGTTTAAGGACTTCCCTGGTGGCGCAGTAGTTAAGAATCCGCTTTCAAATGCAGGGGACACGGGTTCGAGTTCCTGGTCTGGGAAGATCCCACATGCCGCAGAGCAACTAATCACGTGAACCACAACTACTGAGCCTGTGTGCCACAACTACTGAAGCCCGCACGCCTAGAGTTCGTGCTCCGCCACAAGAGAGAAGCCACCGCGCGCACCACAATGAAGAGTAGCCCCCGCTCGCCACAACTAGAGAAAGGCTGCGTGCAGCAACGCAGCCAAAAATAAATAAATAAATTAATTAATTAATTTTAAAAAGTCACCCAACCGTACGTTCTTGAAAAAAAAAAGAAAATGTAAAACTGGAATTGGGGTAGGGAGTGGGTGGTGGGACTCTGCCTGATCAAACTAAAGCATTAGTGAAAAAAATAACAAATTCAACCTGTATGAATGAATAGGTCTCCAAAAACTTACTTGGTGAGATTATTTAATGTTTTGCTTTGTTAAAACTTCTTTTCATAGTCTCTTTCAAAGTAGTGAAATATGGCTAGAATCTGCATCTCAAGTAAATCATAATTTGGGTCTTTAGTTAGACTAGAAAAAACTAAATGTTCCTTTCCTCCTGGAAGCGGGAGACCCTACTTTCAGGAAGAATATCTGTGAAGAAAAAACAGACTCAGAGTAGTATACTTTGAAATCTGACTTCTACAAAGTGATAACATTATTGTAATAGTGTTATAAAGTGTTTAACTGTATGGTTTAATGGGGGGGAAGTGGATGAGATGATATATGATAAATGTCTAGGTTTTTAGCAAAGAACTCATACTTTAAATCTTCTTATACTTAAGAGTTAATCTCTGAATATGAGAAGATTTCTTAGTTAAAAGTGACAGAGAAAAAATATTTATGGAAAAGGAAACTGGTTAAATAACATTTTCCTTTAAATAGCATTTTGAAAAAAAACTTCATGATAACAGTCCAGAGCTACAGGCACAAATATTAAACATTCAATAGGATTTAATGTGGTGCTTTCAAAGTTTTATCAAGAGACTACCTGCAACAGACTCACTGGGAGGGTTTACTAAAATGCAGATTCCTGGGCCCCACCCCATACTTTTAAAACTGGGGGAGATGAGAACTCCAGAATCCGAATTTCAACTAATACCCTCACATGACTCCTAAGAACACTAAGCTATGAGAACCACAGCACCCAGGTTTCTTGTGGGTAGAATACATACAATGTACCCATTTTTGTACCCTCAGTACCTAGCATCCTTCCTGGCCCAGAGCAGATGTTCAGTAAATGTTTACTTAAGCAACTTGTGTAGGGGAGATGGTCTTTCTCCTCTAATCATAGCGTTATAAGTCCAGGTGTTTACTTAAGGAAAGTATTAGTCTATGTCCTATAATTACCAGGAGAAAACAAGTACAAAAGAAAAAAGTGAAACCCAAAGGACATGGGCTGGAGAACTGGAAATACATTATAAATGTATTTGACATGCATATTTAATGTGTGATATAAATGCATAAGCTCAATTAATGTGCTATAAAGGTGTCAGCTCAATTAATTAGAGCATGAAACTTTTCTGCTCAGAGGCACCATTTAAGAAACAGGG
This sequence comes from Aethalodelphis obliquidens, assembly GCF_003676395.1. Taxonomy (NCBI): domain Eukaryota; kingdom Metazoa; phylum Chordata; class Mammalia; order Artiodactyla; family Delphinidae; genus Aethalodelphis; species Aethalodelphis obliquidens. The sequence goes on along the minus strand of NW_020837946.1, from coordinate 60,831,437 downwards.
CTTCCCTGGTGGCGCAATGGTTGAGAGTCCGCCTGCTGATGCAGGGGATACGGGTTCATGTCCCGGTCCAGGAAGATCCCACATGCCGTGGAGCGGCTAGGCCCGTGAGCCATGGCCGCTGAGCCTGTGCATCCGGAGCCTGTTGCTCTGCAACAGGAGAGGCCACAACAGTGAGAGGCCCGCGTACCGCAAAAAAAAAAAAAAAAAAGAAATAGCAATGGGGGCTTCCCTGGTGACACAGTGGTTAAGAATCCGCCTGCCAATGCAGGGGACACAGGTTCGAACTCTGGTCCGGGAAGATTCCACATACCGCAGAGCAACTAAGCCCATGTGCCACAACTACTGAGCCTGCGCTCTAGAGCCCGCAAGCCTAGAGCCTGTGCTCCACAACAAGAGAAGCCACTGAAATGAGAAGCCCGCACGCCACAACCAAGGGTAGCCCTCACCGCAACTAGAGAAAGCCCGCGTGCGGCAATGAAGACCCAACGCAGCCAAAAATAAATAAATAAATAAATATAAATTTATTTTTTAAAAAAACTGTTTATAAAAAAAAAAAGAAATAGCAATGGATCAACATAGCCCAACATCTCAATTGCAAAAAATATGTAAAATATCTGCCTCTTATGATGAGTAGGATAATTTTCAATATAAAAATTAACACATTTAAAACTGCAATGGAAAGATCCTGGAATGAGTGTGCCAAAGTCGAGGATTGGAATGGCTTTGGATAGGATATATAAAAGGGCCATTAAAACGATTCAATTAGCAGGTTGTGAGACAGCTGGGCAGGATAGAGTTGGTGGTTGGGTTGGCGGTAATGAGAATGGGAAGTTAGACCAGTATCCAAACATGTACCAGAAGTAGGTCTGATTGACTGAAGGATGGAAATGAGAAATTATTGCAAATGCCCTTAAAACCTGCATGATCAGAAAAACGTGAACCTAATATACTTATCCTCCCATCTACAAAAGACACATTTGCCTATTTTAGCTCTTTTCTGATTACAACTTAAAGTCTTTCCTATCTATTTACCTACTGATCAATTTTAAAATAAATTTATAGCACACTTCTGCAGTTACGGAATTTATTTAAAAGATTAAAATGAACAAAGCATGGCTCTGATAGCACCAGAATCAACCTTTTTTGGTAATATGTAATGTGCATTATTAAAAAATAAAAATCAAGTCCTGTCCATCCAGTAAGTTTCCAATGAAAGGGTCATGTACCCATTTTTCAAAACAATGGAAGGACTGCTTTTTTTTTAAAAGGTTATCTGTAACTAAGTTATTTGCTACTTGGAACTATTTCTCTTAGAAGTAGTGTTATGTTAGTCATGTGTCCCTTTCAGATTAGTTTTCTACGCTAGCCCACAAAATCATGCCAGGGTCACTCTGAACTCAGAAGTCCCAGAAGTAGTGAGTCTTTCTGAGCCTTGAGATCTGAAACCCAGAGTCACTCTGAAGTTGGAAGGATCCCTCGCGAGTGGGTCTTCCGGGAGGTATGTGTTGGGGTGTGGCACAGTCAAAGCGGTAGATCCAGCGGTCCTCTTTGTTGGGGAAAAACTTCCCTGTCGTGGGAAGGTTCATCTTGTAAATTCAAAATTTGGAGGTTTCAGAGCCTGATCTATTGAAAAGGTTCTAAAAGGCAGAAGTCATGGAATATGAGGTTTGGTATTTTCATGTCTTCATCATACAGAATACCAGTGAACAAGTAACCTGAGATTTTGTTGATATTTCAGACAGAGCAAGTCTAACAGGGAAAAAAAAGCTATCCCACAAAGGGTAATTAGCAATCGCCAAGTAGATGGTAGACCTTTGACACAGCTTACAATAATGGTTCATGAACTCCCTTTTCCTTGAAAACGGGGGAACCACTAGTATTAAGGTGGGAGACTGTAAAGAGGTCAACATGGCAAAAGATTTTTCCCTTAATTAAATCAGAACCAATACTAGTAGAAAATAAAGCCCCATTGAAATATACAAATAAGCATATTGCTTCCTTGAAAAACATGATAGAAATAGAAATTGTGGGTTTTTCATTTTCCCCTCCCATCAAAATGCTATTTCTCGCATTCCACAGTTATATTACATTATTTTAAGTGTGTTTCAGTGTATCCTTCAGGTGTTTCTTTTGCCATCCCATATCCTGGGCTGTTAAATTTCAGGTAAGTGATACCTTTGCACACAGGAGTTTTAAATTTTGGTCTGTGTAGCAATAATGATTTAGGTTTACCTTTATCATATGACTATCAGGAAATGGTTCTTTTCTCTGCATACCATTGGGATGACTTACATAGCCCACATTTTACAACCTTGGTGTGATGTATTGGGATCCGTAAAGGTAGGCTTGATTGCTAGTTCTAAAAATCCATGGACCACCAGGTTAAGAACCCATTCTTAGAGGGTTTTTTTAACTCTCCATTGCAAAATTTACTAAAACAGCTATTTGATATAGTGTTAATATTGTTAATCTTCCAATTAACTTCACTAAACTTTGAGGAATAAAGCTAGTGCTTTTTCCATTGTAAAAGCAATTTTAGGAGAAATAGGTCCTCTCATACCCTACTGTTGAAAGTGTAAATTTTTAAAACATCTTAATTGTGGTAAGATACACTTAACATAAAACTTACTATCTTAACTATTTTTAAGTGTAAGTTTCAGTAGTGTTAAACACATTCACATTGTTATGTAACCAATCTCCAGAATACTTTTTATCTTGCAAAAATAAAACTCTATACCCATTGAACAACTCTTCATTCCCCCCATCCCCAACCCCTGGCAACCACCATTCTACTGTCTAGCTCTATGAATTTGACTAATTTAGGTAACTCATATAAGTGGATTCATACAATACTTGTCTTTTTGAGGCTAGCTTATGTCACTTAGCATAATGTCCTCAAGATTCATCCATGTTGTAACATGTGTCAGAATTTCCTTCTTTTAGAGGCTGAATAATATATCATTTTAATGTATATATCACATTTTGTTTATCCATCCATCTGTCAGTGGACACTGGGGTTGCTTCCTCCTTGGCCATTGTGAATAATGCTGCTATGAGCATGAGTGTGGAGAGTGAAAGCTTACACAAAATTTCTTGGAGAAATTTAGCCATGTCAATAAAGTTACTGTGGATTGGCGATTGATGACCTAAATAAGGATTATAAAAGAAAGGATGAGGGGCTTCCCTGGTGGCGCAGTGGTTGAGAGTCCGCCTGCCGATGCAGGGGACACGGGTTCGTGCCCCGGTCCGCGAAGATCCCACATGCCGCGGAGCGGCTGCGCCTGTGAGCCATGGCCGCTGAGCCTGCGCATCCAGAGCCTGTACTCTGCAACGGGAGAGGCCACAACAGTGAGAGGCCCGCGTACCAAAAAAAAAAAAAAAAGAATAGTTAAAAGAGAGGATGATAAAATTATGGTTAAGTGAGGGGTTAAACATTTAAGTAGGTATGTTGTATAGAAAACAAATGAAAAATTTGTGTATTGGATCAGAATTTTGAAGGATTTAGGGTTAGATTGGAATATTACTGTTAAAGTGGATAAATTAATGTAAACTCGAGATTTTCTAGAGAAATACCTTTTCCAGTTCTGCATTAAGGTGGCCTAGCAGTGTTATCATCCCGGCTACACCAGGACAACATGAAATGATATAATTTGTAACCTGAGCATGTACCCAGATTTTGGTCTTTAAATCTAGCAGCCATTACAAGTAGCTAATTTCATGTCCTACAACAGGGAGAAAAATCAACATAGGCTTAATATATCTTAATATTTTCAGAAAGCAAGGATGTTGGGCTTCCCTGGTGGCACAATGGTTGAGAATCTGCCTGCCAATGCAGGGGACACGGGTTCGAGCCCTGGTCTGGAAAGATCCCACATGTCGCGGAGCAACTAGGCCCGTGAGCCACAACTACTGAGCCTGCGCGTCTGGAGCTTGTGCTCCACAACAAGAGAGGCCGCAACAGTGAGAGGCCCGCGCACCACGATGAAGAGTGGCCCCCACTCGCTGCAACCAGAGAAAGCCCCCACACAGAAACGAAGACCCAACACCGCCAAAAATAAATAAATAAAATTTTTTAAAAAAAGGGAAAGCAAGGATGTTTTTTAATAGTCACTGCAATGTTGAAAGGACAACGGAGCCAACTTAAAGTTAGTCCTGGTTAACTTACCTCAATTTGACATTTCAAAAAAAAAACCAAGATAATTATGGCTAATTGAAATGAGTTGCATCTGTGAAAATCCATGAGTCTGTAATGGTGCTCAAAAAAGAAAAATCTACATATATTGTATAAAAGGAAACAGTGACCTAAGTATGGCAAATAAAATAGAATATGCTTAATTTTTAAAATGTATTTAATTAATTGTATTTAAGTAAGTGTATGTAAATGTATTTTTAATAAATAGGGAAATGACATTTGTGGATGTCTTATTTTTTCTGTTAAATATATCACAATTAATAAATTATAGATACATATTTATGATTCTAAGATAGTGCTTTTTTTTTTTGCATTTTAATATGTCTGAAATTGTGCTTCTACAGTGGATGGCCTTTTCAGTTGCTGTTGGTGAAGAGCTGTATGTTCATACTTGGTCAGAGCTGTTTATAATGTTTTCACTTCAGTTGAGTAATGTGCATTGTTGGTATTTTACAGGTTGAATTTAACCACCATTTGAAATGTCTTTTAAAATGTTTCTACTGTAATTTTGGCATTGAAATGAAGTATTGTGTACACAGAGAGGCAGTGAAACAGAGCAATGGAATGTGCCTTTGATATTAGTGAAGGCTTCATCTTCTGAGGAATGTCAACATATTTTCCATATTTTCTTTCAATGCAACAACTATGTGCTTTATGGAAACTGAGAAAGAGAGATACCCACACGTAGATGAAGCTATGTTATACTCTGTCATTAGGATACATACAAAAAGATTCTTATTACTCAACAAAAAATACAACTGAAGGCAGGAAAAATTGCCAAATCCCTTGTAATAATTTCAGAACAATGAGAGGCTAGTTTAACTGATTACTAAAGTCATGTAAGACTATTGTTAAGGCATTGTGTCATAGTTTAATTAGGTTTTTCCTTCTTATATAAAGGAAGGTATATAAAGGAATATAAAATAATGGAGCAGCTGACAGTAGCATCTTATGCTTGATAAAGTATGGTGTGCATTTTTTTCTCTATTTGATTAAGAAGGGAAAGAAAAAGTTATGGAACTCTTAGATAGCCAAATAATAATGGAAAAAAGGAGGAACTCTACAAGGATAGGAAGAACGAGGAAAGAGAGTCCAAGAGAGGGTGGAAAGATGGTGGATTAGACACATGTTCCAAAGAGGCAGGTGGGGGCTTCCCTGGTGGCTCAGTGGTTAAGAATCCGCCTGCCAATGCAGGGGATATGGGCTCGAGCCCTGGTCTGGGAAGATCGCACATGCCGTGGAGCAATTAACCTGTGCTCCACAACTACTGAGCCTGTGTTCTAGAGCCCGTGAGCCACAGCTACTGAGCCCCCGTGTCACAACTACTGAAGCCTGTGCGCCTAGAGCCCATACTCCACAACGAAGGGTAGCCCCTGCTCACCACAGCTAGAGAAAGCCCGCACATAGCAACGAAGACGGAACACAGTCAAAAATAAATAAATTACATAAATAAATGTATTTTTAAAAAATAGAATTGTAAAATAAATTATGATGTGTCTATGACAGAATACTATATAGTGATTAAAAATGATGTTGTAGGTATATAAATTCATGGAGAAATGTTAAAAATATATATAATGGGTAAGAAAAGCAGGTTTTGAAAAGGTAATAATGTAGGATCCTATAATTTGAAGAATTATATTCACTTCTTTTGTATAGCTTCCTAAAGGTAGAATAACTCAGTAAAGTGTCCTTTTTCAAAGTCTATTTGTTTAAGTCGTAATCTGCAGTAATCTCAGAGCATTACTATATTTGAAGGGACTTTAAAGAGGTAAAGTTAAGTTAAAATGAGGTCATTAAAGTGGGCCCTAATCCAATATGACCTGTCCTTGTAAGAAGAGGAAATTTGGACACAGATACATACAAAAGGAAGATCATGTGAAGACACAAAAAGATGGTCATCTGCAATTTAAGTCCTCTGTACTTCTAGTATGTAGCTTCCCAACTGTAATAAACATTATAAATCCATTCTGTCCTCATCATTTTTATCATCAAGGAGCGAGGCCTCAGAAGAAACCAACCCTGCCTATACCTTGATCTTGGACTTCTAGCTTCCAGAATTGTAAGAAAATAAATTTCTGTTGTTTAAGCTACCCAATCTGTGGTTTGTTGTGGCAGCCCTAGCAAATGAATTGATCCACCTTCTCAAATTTTTCAGGAGCTTGTACCACGAGTGATGTATGAGAATACCTGTTTCATACCTTCTACTAGTTAATTAGTCAGTCAAACTATAGTATCATATCCTAGTTTGCATTTCTTTGCATTTTCCTTATGTTAAAAAGTTGTATGACTCTTCTGAATTTGGATGGCATTATACTGCCATGATCGGTGAAGCAATTGATTACTCTTAGATGAATAAAGCTGAGCCGGCGACCAAGGTGTGTATTCACTGGGCCCCTCTGAAGGGGGAATCAGTTATCATGTCACCCACACTTTCACCGTCAATATCGCACCCCCTGTGTGTGTGACAGCCCTGGCTATAGGGCTGTTCCCCACCATTCCTCCTCTTACCACCCCTTCAGGCCTCACCATGACTACTGTTTTTCCAGTTTTAACACCAGTTCTCCCAGAAACCACACCCAGGCAAGTATGTGGGACAGGCAAGTATTTCAATCCCAGAAATAATCAGAAAAATCTCCATAGTGAGCACATCTAATGGGCTGAGCACCACAGTAAACAAAGACAATTTCCCTGTGCAAAACCTAAGTAAAACAAAACAAACAAAACCCCCCAAAACCCAGTCTTAAAGCGCAGGGATACTTTGGACCCTGAAGTTATTTGCCTTGTATTGCAACATCCTTATATCTGAACCACCTAGTGACTAAACTAGGATGCTTTACAAGGGAAAACTTGCTAGCTAATTAAATTAGGGCAAGGTTAATTCATAGAGAATGACATGAAATGTGAAGGAAATAGGCTTTTCTGACTGTTACCAGCAGGAGAATGGAAGCTGCATTTGAACCTGAATACATCCCAGAGGCTGAGAGTAACTTCACCCAGCAGGTGTGTACAGCTGGGTGGACCAGGGAGAGCAGTTATGAGCCGGCAGCCCAGAAGGTAGTTCTAAAGATACGTCTACTTATCTCATAAGATGTCTGCGGCGACCTCCTTTGGGCACATGAAAACCTTCCTTCTGGTTGATTTCTCTACTTCCTGCCCCATGTTACATTCTTAGAAACTGAAAAGTGCTCTGAAGACAGATGCTCGACAACTCAGAGAACTCGAATCTTACACGACTGTCGCTGTCCATAACATGGTACATATTGCTGTAGAAACTTCATGCAATAAAATTTTAAAATATCATTTTGTTACTTACCTGGCTTACTTTCTATAACAGATTTTGGTGGTAGGAAGTCTTTTGGTTTTCACCACGAGTTATTTCAAACCGTTTGCCATGGTAAATTCACTTCCTCTTCCTTTTCTTGCATAAACTTACCTAAGGTGCCACAGTGTGGTTACCCCACATTCAAATACACCAGAAATATAACTATAATACTTCATTGATGTGCACACCAAAGCTTAATTTTTCAATGCTATTTTCTACTGACAACTCTCAGTCTAATATTCTACACCATAAATGTTTGGTGATATCTGAGTTAAATGGACACTCCTTCTCCCTTTCCTCTCAGTTTAAAGCCTGACTAACAAGCCTTGCCAGTTTGGAACTCCAGAAATTGATTAGCATCTGCATAAGTGCAGCCTGGCCAGTCCAACAGTCGTGTTTTATCATAGAAAAACATTCCAGATTCCCTCCCCCCTATCCACTCCTCCTTAGGCTGACTTTTTGCCACTTGAACCAAACATCTCCAAATTTCCTGAGATCTCTTGGGTTGATATTATCTTTATATCTTATAATAAGTCCTGATGTTTGATTCCATCGTATCTTTCTTGCCTGGGTAAGTTAATATGGTTCCCTCAAGCATATAAGAGACATCCTATTACACTTCCTTTATCAACGTCAGTGTGGTCTAAGGGAGAAGGATTCTGAACCAGGGGACAGAAGATTTCAGTTCCAGCACCAGCTCTTTTTATAACTGGTTATGTGACCTTGGAAAAGCAATTTAAGTCCTCCGTGCTTCTAGCATGTGGTTTCCCAACTGTAATAAATATTATAAATCCATTCTGTTCTCATCATTTTTATCATCAAAGAACATTTATCAAATGCCTACTTGGTGATGGCACCTTGCAGGGTGAGGCAGGCAGGCAGTCAGTGCCCCTGGTATTCAGAGGTCTAAAGCAGAGACTGAGCCTCATAGGAGCATTTGATCACAAAATTTTACTGCTCTTTGGAGAAATAAGAGGAAAACACACAGTAGAAAAAAAAAAGTTTTTAAGGTAAATGTATTTAATATTTTTAAAAATCTGTCTTTTATCTAAAGATTAAATCTAATATATTTTTGGTATAAAAAGTCATCTCTTTTATGAAACACGTCATCTCTTTTATGAAATTATGGTCATGGTAAATGTTACCTTCTAAAACTGTTCTCACCAAAATAAAAAATTTTGCTTTTTAAAATATTTTATCTCCAAAAGTTTTTACTAATGGGGGAATTTCAAATCTGAGATCTGGCTGGGCCATATATCCCTTGAGAAAGGGTTTTCATCCCACCTCTAGAAGCCATCTTCCACTTGGAGACTCTGTGGTGTGTAGTTCTAGAACATTCTGAGTTGGTAGTTCTGGGCAAGCGGGAACCTAGTGCCCCTACTGCCTGTGTGGTGTGGGTAAGCCCTTTAGTCCCTCTGCACCTTAAGCTTCTCATCTGTAAAATGGGGTTGAGAGAGGTCACCTTTTATCCTAATGGGTGACAAAGACTCTCTTCTTGACCTAACTCTAGTCTGGTTCCTCTAAACTCTCAAGGCCCTGACCTCAGGCTCTGTCCTTGAGACATTAGTCCAGTTTTAGCAAGAATCCTGCTGGGTCAGTTTAGTGGAAAATCCCGCACCCTTGATATCTGATCAAATTCCTCATCCCCCACTCTTAATATCTTATCACCCTGGCTTGCCTTCAGCAAGAATCCTGTTGAGTCAGTCTAGCAACAATCCCACTGGCTTTGATATTTTATCTTAGTAATTTTCCATACACTGATCCCCATCCTGCTCTTTGGCTATAAATCTCCACTTGTCCTTGCTGTGTTAGGAGTTGAGCCAGATCTCTCTCCCCTCCAACACACCCGATTGTGGTAGTCCCCTTGAATAAAGTCTTCCTTTTAACAAGTATCACAAATAACTTTTTCTTTAACATAGGACACCTGAGAATGACATGTGTATTTGCATAGCTCTCTGGGCCCCATTCCTGGGCACTAATTGTATACAACTTCACCCCTCTCACTCTCCCTTGATAAAGCACACCTGGATGCCAAGTGAGTTAAATTAATTCCATTTTAACAGTGGTTCTCAAACTGGAGTGTGCGTCAGAATAACCTCTAGCACTGGTTTATCACAGGTTGCCCCACCCTAGAGTTGCTGATTCAGTAGGTCTGGGGTAGGACTTGAAAATTTGCATTTCTGTTGAATTCCCAAGTGATGCTGCTACTCTTGCTGGTGGTCCTGGAACCACACTCTGAAAACCATTGTAGGGTAAGAACTTTGAATCCAATAGAATTTAGTGATCAACAAATCATTCACAAACTGTACTCTTATTATTTGTAATAAATTACTTTCTATACTTTGGTTTATCTGCTGAATTAGCGACCTCCAAGGACCGTCCATCTAAACAATTCTTTGCTGTTTGAGGCAAGACAATGGGTCTTGATTCAGTTGAAGCCTGACTCCCTCTGCAATCATATCCTCTTTCAACTCTTTCCAGTACCCCACCCACCCCACCTACCTAAAGATTCTAACACTCAGTGTTGTAGGGACCAAGGAGGGCACACCGTGTCTTGGTTTCCTGCATAAAAATGGAGTGCTCTTCTCCAGGTCTTGTCAGCTGTAAGGAGAATCTTCTGTTTTCCTCCGGGATCTAACTAAGGGGATCAAATCTACATTCTGGCTCTCCTGAGGGTGGAGGGAGGTCATTCCAGGCCCAGTAAATGCTGCAATTTGCTTTTAAGAATGTCCAAGACAGGCACCACGGTGATATATTGCTTTTTCTCTGATATAGCCTACAGGTCATTTTAAGTTGAAATCCAAAAGGAACCAAAGAAAATACACACACACACACACACACACACACACACACACACACACACGTATGTGTGTGTGTATATATATATGTATGTTTTCCTAATAGTGACATGTTGTCCGTGAAATATTTTAATGAATTGTTCCTCAGAGGTTGGTGGTCTAAAAGAAAGAAGAAATATTTCTCTGGGAATTTTGGAAGTCTACTGGAAGTCTGCCAGAAGCCAGGGAAGACAGCTTAGCATTACAGGGAGTGAGAAGTACACTGGGCAGCTGACCCTTCACTCCAGGTCCAGTGTCTTTTAGAAGGAGGCTCTGGTAGGTGCATTCACACAATGGAACGCTTTATCCCCTCAGGCTTTTTTACAACAAACCACCACCATGCCTTTCTAATGAGAATTAATTATAAGAGTAGTCAACTCATGGTAGTTCATTTTTAATTAAAAAAGCTAACATGTGTCACGGTTCTCTATGTGGCAGGCATTATTACAAGGACTTTCTTGGTATTAATTCCTTTAGTCTTTACAACAATCCCATAAGTACTATTATTATCACCATGTTATAGACAAGGAAACCGAGGCACAAAGAATTAAGTTGCCCAAGGTCACACCACTTATTAAGAGGTAAAGGTAGGATTCAAACCAACTCTGGCCCCGGAGTCGCATTTTATGCTGCTTTTTTTTTTTTTTTTTTTTAATAGAGGACAACAGGGCTTCCCTGGTGGTGCAGTGGTTGAGAGTCCGCCTGCCGATGCAGGGGACGTGGGTTCGTGCCCCGGTCTGGGAAGATCCCACATGCTGCGGAGCGGCTAGGCCTGTGAGCCATGGCCGCTGAGCCTGCACGTCTGGAGCCTGTGCTCCATGACAGGAGAGGCCACAACAGTGAGAGGCCCGCGTACTGAAAAAAAAATAGAGGACAACAACCTTGCAGATTAATCAAATCCATGATTCAATGTTTTATTGAACCACTCAACCATCAGAAATTGTACTGGGTTAAATCGTGTCCAACCTCCCTCCTCCCCGCTGTGAAGATCTCCAAGTCCTAACCTACCGTACTCCGGAATGTGACCTTTAGAAATAGGGTAGTTGCAGATGTAATTAGTTACAATGAGGTCACACTGCAGTAGGGTGGATCCAATATGACTAATCCAATATGACTGGTGTGCTTATAAGAAGATGGCCATTTGTAGAAGACCTTAATAGACATCTCTCTAAAGAAAACATACAGATGTCCAGTAGGCACATGAAAAGATGCTCAACATCACTAATTATTAGATAAATGCAAATCAAAACTACAATGAGGTATCACCTCACACCAGTTAGAATGGGCATCATCAGAAAATCTACAAACAACAAATGCTGGAGAGGGTGTGGAGAAAAGGGAACCCTCTTGCACTGTTGGTGGGAATGTAAATTGATACAGCCACTATGTAGAACAGTATGGAGGTTCCTTAAAAAACGAAAAACAGAATGACCATATGACCCAGCCATCCCACTACTGGGCATATACCCAGACAAAACTATAATTCAAAAAGATACACGCACCCCAATGGTCATAGCAGCACTGTTCACAATAGCCAGAACACGGAAACAACCTAAATGTCCATCAATGGATGAACAGATAAAGAAGATATGGTACATATATACAATGGACTACTACTCAGCCATAAAAAAGAATAAAATAATGTCATTTGCAGCAACATGGATGCAACTAGAGATTATCATACTAAGTGAAATGAGTAAGAAAGAGAAAGACAAATAACATATAATATCACTTATATGTGGAGTCTAAAATATGGTACAAATGAACCTATCTACAAAACAGAAACAGACTCATAGACAAAGAACAGACTTGTGGCTGCCAAGGGGGAGGAGGAATGGGGGAGGGATGGAGTGGGAGTTTAGGGTTAGCAGATGCAAAGTATTACATATAGAATGGATAAACAACAAGGTCCTACTGTATAGCACAGGGAACTATATTCAATATCCTGTGATAAACCATAATGGAAAAGAATATTAAAAAAGAATGTCTATGTTTGTATAACGGAGTCACTTCGCTGTACAGCAGAGAGTGCCACAACATTGTAAATCAACTCTACTTCAATTAAAAAAAAAGAAAAATTAAAAAAAAAGAAGATGGCCATTTGAAGACAGAGACCCACAGAGCTAACACCATGTTGGAGTTAGGCAGCTGCGAGCCAAGCAGCACCATAGATTGCCAGCAAACCATCCGAAGCTAGGAAGAGGCAAGGAAGGAGTGCCCCTCTAGCCCTCCAAGGAAGGTTTCAGAGAAAATGTGGCTCTGCCAACCAACACCTTGATTTCAGACATCTAAACTCCAGGACTATGGAGATGATAAACGTTTGTTATTTTAAGCTCCCACTTTGTGGCATTTTCTTATGTTAATAAATGTTGTGGACTGAATGAATTCTTCCAGCATTTACTAAGGGACTACTCTTTGCCAAGACTATCTAAAAATGGGGCAACAAGTCTTAAAAATCAAGAGTAGACAGTGAATAACATTCCCCCCCCTCAAATTTACAGATGACTTGATAAATATTAGCCACCAAGGTGTCTTCCAGAATCCCTAACACAAACATGACTGTGTTAAGAGTTACTTTCTGGGCCCTCCTGTTCCATTAATCTATTTTCCAGTAATGCTTCACCTCTTTTCCAGTTCCTTGCCCCCCTCTGGTGGAGGTGCTAAAGAATGTAGAAAGGTGTGAAAAGCAGACGGCAGGAGGGAGAAGCACAACTCCCAAAGCTGATCATGAGAGCCTACACACCACTATCAAACTGTAGAAAAAGCACTCTGAACACATTTCAGACATTAGTATCTAATGAAGGCTTATCAAGGTACTTTAAAAAAGGTTTGCCCAAAGACAACGAATGAAACGATTATTCTGAGATTAAATTTATTGAACATGTTGAGTGAAAAGAGCAAAGAAAAGTATATGTCATATAGTCTCATTTTTATAAAACAATGATAAAAATTCCTGTGTACATATGTGTGTGCAAAACTGTTTATGTACAGTTATGTATATCTGAGATTGTATGAACATGGAGAAAGAGGTGAAAGTATACTGTATTAGTTTCTTATGGTTGCTATAACAAACTGCCACAAACTTGGTGCCCTGAAACAACAGAGAGTAGTTAAATTCACACAGATGAAAAGTAGAATGGTGGTTTTCAGTTACTGGCGAGAAAGGGGGAGGGGGAGTTGTTACTGAATGGGTAAAGACCTTCAGTTTTGCAGGATGAAAATAGTTCTGGGAATTAGCTGCACAACAGTGTAAACACACTTAACATTAAACGTACATTTAAAAATAGTTAAGATGATAAATTTTACATTCTGTATATCTTACCACAGTTTTTAAAAAAGCTTTACACTCTTCAGATAAGTATTATTTTTAACCCTATTTTGGAGGAAATGAGGCACTGGAACTTGCCCAAGATCACAATCATAGTAAATGGTAGAGCTGGGATTCAAATCCAGGACAATATGGCTCTAAAGACCTTCCTCCTAAACACTATGATGTATCAAAGATAACCTAAATGGGAGGGAAGTCCAAAAGGGAGGGGATATCCGTATGTGTATGGCTGATTCATTTTGTTGTGCAGTGGAGGCTAACACAACATTGTTAAACAACCACACTCCAATACAAATTAATTTAAAAAAATTTTTTTAAATAAAAAGAAAAAAGACACCCCCCCCCCCCCCCCCCCCCAAAAAAAAAACAAAGTCATTCTCTTATGGTTCTGAAGGTCAGAAGTCTGCCATCAGCATCTCTGGGCCAAAATTAAGGTACTGGGTGGACTGCACTCCCTCTGGAATCTCTAGGGGAGAATCTATTCCTTACCTCTTCCAGGTCCTGCTTGTTGCTGGTGTTCCCTGACTTATGGCTGCATCACTCCAATTTCTGCCTCTGTGGTCATATTGTCTTCTCCTCTCCTGTGTGTCAAATCTCCCTCTGCTTCTCTCTTATAAGATCCTTGTGATTGTATTTAGGGCACTCCTGGATAATCCAGGATAATCTTCTATTTCAATATTCTTAATTTAATCACATCCGCAAAGATCCCTTTTCCATATAAGATGACACAGGTTCCAGGAATTAGAATCTGCTATCTTTTGAGAACCATTCTTCAGCCCACCACAGATACAAGGGGAGGAGCAGAATGGTAGCCAGTCTTCAAGATGAGCCCCAGTGATCCTTTCCTTTTGATATTTGTGCCTTTTTGTAGTCTCTTCCCACACTGAATGAGGGCAGTCTATGGGTCCAACATGAGGTGGAGAATTGACAGTGTATGATTTCCAGGCTAAGTCACAAAGGGCATTGTAGTTTCTGCTTTGCTCTCTTGGATAGACTGCTCTGAGGGAGACCAGCCATCATGTGAGGACACCCAAGCAGTGCTGTGGAGAGGCCCATATGCAGAGGAACTGAGGCCTCCCATCAACAATGAGCACCATGTTGCCAACTATACGAGTGTGCCACCTTGGAAGTAGATCCTTGAGCCCCAGACAAGTCTTGAATAATGACGGCATTCTCAGAACTGCCCAACTACCCAGCCAAGTTTTCCTGACCCACAAAAAGGTATGAGAGATAATAATGCTTATTGCTGTTTTAATTGTGGGGTAATTTGTAGCAATAGATAGTCCCTATGGGAAAAGGAGAAACCAAGCCAAAAAACCAAGTAAACAAAACTATACTGAAAGAAATCCCTCTTTCTACCCCTGCATTTAAGTAAAATTATATATTAAAAAAATTCCACAGAGAATATTTTGGGCTCATACGATATTCATCTCTGAGAATAAGAAATGGATTTGAGCGACATACAGCATTTTACATTCTCAGGAGCAGAGGGGAAAGAGCGTGAAGTTTTGTTGTAGTTACTCTGCATCTTCTATACTGAGGAGTATAATTAGTATCTGTTGTTATTGCTTACCCTGTAGCCATTCTCCTTCTTTCTAGCAATAGGGCTCCACTTTTCCTCTAGGGAACTACTCTGGAAGAACATAAAGGAGCAAGAGAATGAAAAAAGAGCCTATTTGAAGGCAGAATTGATTGAAAAATAAATAAACAAAGGAAGCCTCTGGATGCTCTGCTTATAACTTCAATAATCTGTGTAGGTCATATATTTAAAGGTGTACCTAGTTATGTGTGTGTGATGCCAATGCACTCCTCTTCTAAACCTCATAAACTCCTTGGATAAAAAAAGATGATGTATTGTTGTACAAGCTGTTAAAAAATTCAAAGCTTTCCACTGCTTCACAATTAAGTATAGATTAGTTTAAAGCATTCTACAATATGATCCAACCTATTTTTCTAGTCTTCCCTCTCTCTATGTGGCTAAAACGTAGACTCAGAGCTCAGAGCTGCTGTAGCAAGATGCCATAGACTGGGTGGCTGAAACAGTAGACATTTATTTTTTCAGTCTAGAAGATGAAAGTCCAAGATCTGGGTGCCAGCAGTGTTGGTATCTGGTGAGACCTCTCTTTCTGGCTTGTAGACAACTACCTTCTCACCATATCCTCACATGGCCTCTTCTCTGAGCACATGTAGAGAGAGAGAGAGAGATCTGGCGTCTCTTCCTCTTCTTATAAGGACACCAGTCCTATTGGGTTAGGGCCCCACCTTTATGACCTCATTTAACCTTAATTACCTCCTTGAAAGCGCTGTCTCCAAATACAGTCACATTGGGGGTTAGGGCTTCAACATACGAATACTGGGGGGAGAACACAATTCAGTCCATAACAGATATTGACTGCTCACCAAATATCATGTGCTCCCTAACATTTCCCAGGCTCCTTACAGTCAGTCAGGATCATGTGACTAGTGGTGGCCAGTTGGCTGCAGCAAAAGACATTTCTGATTGAAGATTCTAAAAGCTTGGTGCATGACCTTCAGTTCTACTTTCCTCTTAATGACCTAGAAGCCATACATTCCAGATGGTGCAGGTATAAGATGACATGGCCTCCATTAGCCTGGGTCTTGAAATGACTATGCTGGGGCAAAACCCCCTGTCAGCTTGCAATGGGCATGTGTCATGAATTAGAAGTAAATCTTTGTGGTGTTAAGCCTTTGTGATTTCAGGGTAAATTTGTAATTAAGCAAAACCTTGCATATCCTGACTAATTCTTAAACCCTATCCTTCGAACTACTAAATAAATGGAAAGATGGTCCATGTTCATGGATCTGAAGTCCTATTATTGTTAAAATGGCAATACTCCCCAAATTGATCTACATATTCAACACAATCCATATTAAAATCTCACTTTTTTTTTAACTGAATTTGACAAGCTAATCCTAAAATTCATATGGAAATGCAAGGGACCCAAAATAGCCAAAACAATCTTGAAAAAAGAACAAAATTGGAGGAATCACATTTCTCAATTTTAAAACTTACTACAAAGCTACATTAATCAAGTCAGTGTGGTACTGGCATAAGGACAGACGTATATATACATGGAATAGAATTGAGAATCCAGAAATAAACATTTACAATCAACTGATTTTTCAACAAGGTTTCCAAACAACTAAGTAAGGAAAGAATAGTCTTTTCAACAGATGATTCTGGGACAACTAAATATTCACATGCAAAAGAATGAATTTGGACCCCTAAAACACACAACATACAAAAGTCACTCAAAATGAATCAAAGGCCTAAATGTAAGGGGTAAATATGACAGCAGAAGCATAAACAACAAAAGAAAAAAATAGATATATTTGACATCATCAAAGTTAAAAATTTTTGTGCTTCAAAGAACATCATTAAGAAAGTGAGAAGCAACTCACAGATTGGGAGAAATTATTTACAAATCATATATGTAATAAGGGTCTTGTATGCAGAATATATAAAGAACTCTTACAACTCAACAATGAAAAGAAAATAATTGATTTAAAAGTGGGCAGGACTTCCCTGGTGGCTCAGTGGTTAAGAATCTGCGTGCCCATGCAGGGGACATGGGTTCGACCCCACATGCTGTGGAGCAACTAAGCCCGTGTGCCACAACTACTGAGCCTGTGCCCTAGAGCCCATGAGCCACAACCACTGAGCCCACGTTCCACAACTACTGAAACCCACACGCTCTAGGGCCCATGTGCTGAAATTACTGAGCCCGCATGCTGAAAGTACTGAAAGCCCGTGCACCTAGAGCCCGTGCTCTGCAACAAGAGAAGCCCACACTTACTGCAACTAGAGAAAGCCCGCATGCAGCAACAAAGACCCAACGCAGCCAAAAAATAAAATAAAATAAAACTCCACATTAAAAATAAATAAATAAAATTTAAAAACAGAAAGAAAACAGTAGAGCAACATCTTTACAAAAAAAAAAGTGGGCAAAGGATCTGAACAGACATTTCGCCAAAGAAAAAATAAAAATGGCCAGTTAGCACGTTAAAGATGCTTAACATCATTAGTCATCAGGGAAATGCAAATGAAAACCACAATGAGTTACTACTTCACACCCACTATATTGGCTACAAGAAAAAAAGGAAAAAAAATTTGGAGAGGATGTGGGGAAATTATAATCTTTATACCTTGCTAGCAGGAATATAAAATGGTATAGCTGCTTTGGAAAATGGTTTGGTATTTTCTTAAATAGTTAAACATAGAGCTACTATGACCCAGACTTTCCACTCCTTGGTTTATACCCAAGAGAAGTGAAAACATATATCAACAAAAAAACTCGTACATGGATGTTCATACACTTTTATTTATAATAGCCCCAAAGTGGAAACAATCCAAATGTCCATCAATTGTTGAGTGGATACCTACGTGTTCTTTTTTTTGAATAAGTTTATTTATTTGTTTGTTTGTTTGTTTATTTGTTTGTTTGTTTTTTGGCTGCACTGGGTCTTCGTTGCTGTGCACGGGCTTTCTCTAGTTGCAGCGAGCCAGGGCCTACTCTGTTGTGGTCATGGGTCTTGAAATGACTATGGACTAAGCCCATGGTCATGGGCTTCTCACTGCGGTGGCGTCCCTTGTTGTGGAGCACAGGCTCTAGGCGCATGGGCTTCAGTAGCTGTGGCTCATGGGCTCTAGAGCATAAGCTCAGTAGTTGTGGTGCACAGGCTTAATTGCTCCGCGGCATACGGGATCTTCCCAGACCAGGGATCGAACCCATGACCCTTGCATTGGCAGGCGGATTCTTAACCCCTGCACCACCAGGGAAGTCCCTACATATGTGTTCTTAATGCCTCCTTAATTTCTGGAATAATCTTTACCTGACCCAAACCTAGAGTCAGCCATTTCTCCAAGGAGTCCTGGTTTCTTTCATCATTAGTGAATGGAATTTAGAACCAAAGATCTGGGCACTAAGTATACTCATTGCTATTGGGCTAGTTGCTTCTAGGCACTATCAATGGACAGAGCTGGGTTTTCTGGTATTAGGTTTTTTTTGTGTGTGCGGTACGCGGGCCTCTCACTGTTGTGGCCTCTCCCGTCGCGGAGCACAGGCTCCAGACGTGCAGGCTCACCGGCCATGGCTCACGGGCCCAGCCGCTCTGCGGCATGTGGGATCTACCCGGACCGGGGCACGAACCCGTGTCCCCTGCATCGGCAGGTGGACTCACAACCACTGCTCCACCAGGGAAGCCCTTCTGGTATTAGTTTTAAAAATAAAGCATCCTAATTTATAAATTTATAGGATTTCCACCCGCCCCTTATAGTCTTCTGTGAGTATTTATGGATTTCCCTTGATGGAGTCCCACATACCAGAGCCCCAAGGAAACAAACTATGGTAATCCATGGAAAATGCTGGAACATGTAGTGAGAATGAGAAATAAGCTTTTGTTACTGTAAACCCTTGAAATTTGGGGTCATTTGTTACAATCAGCCTAATCTAGCCTAATCTGACTGTTACAGTAATTAGCACAAAGCACTGGACTAGATACAAATATCATTTTAATATAAGTAGCAAGAAGTATTAGGAAGTTAAAATCTTGCTTGCTTTCACATAAATACGTAAGGCATCAGCAGAGCAGAAGACCTATCAGAAATTTCTAACTTGCCAAATTTCCTAAAAAGCATCTGGTACTCAATTCTGACATAATAAAGGCCAGTCTCTATATAACAGAGGTTAAAACCCCAGGAGAAACAGGGTAACAAGGGCCATGTTTTCCATATAAAAATGACTTCACTAGAATATGAGGACTCCATGTCACTGTACAGATTTATGAAGAAAACAGAATTCTTAATAGAGCCTCGGGCATCTGCTCATATCATGAAGGGAAAGCACTCCCAGAAGCAAGTAGACAACATTTGCCTAGAACCTGCTATTATTACACTCTGTGCATATGGTAGCTAAAAACTCATTAGTTCTATAATTCTGGCTGAAGTTGGCAAGCCACCTCCAGAAATATTTCGTACAAGCAAAGTGACAGAAGGCAATTTCCTTTGTTACAGGATTAGCTGGTTAGGGTAGTGGTCATGCACACAAAAAATCTTCCAGATAAGCGTGAAAACCACTCTTATGAAATTTATTTGCAGCTTCTGGTAAGTCAGTCTTCATGTCATTGGCCTCATTTTTGTCATCCAAGAATACATTATTGGTCTGATTTACATAATTTCTTTCAAATAGGATTAGAAAATATATTTCCGTAGCCACCATGAGGTAGATATAGATTTTATTTTGTAGCAACAAAAGAACAGGGTGTAGTTGCTTTGTTTTAATTTCCCTCCCACAGCCGCAGTTCCTTCTGTAGGCATTGTTTTGTTTGTTTTCCTCTCCAGTGTACCATCCCCATCCTCTTTCTTTTAGTAAAAATGCCCCAGTAATACTTTGAGGCTCCCTACCACCCCTCGCCAGGTAGAGCTGACCTCCTCCCCCATCCTCAGGCTCTAGTGATGAATACAGGATCCAGACCCGGCCAATGAGTATATCAGTATGTCTTGCCCTCATGACTGGTTCAGAGATGGGCATGTGACCCAGTTTGGGCCAATGAGAGTCTCCCTCCGGTCTTGTGCTGAAACTATTAAGAAAGAGATACTCTCTTTCCAATGGATAGAATGTAAGCCTGGAGTTGCTTCTGGAATCTTTGCTACCACTTCAGGAGAGCCTGTCAGACAGTGCAGCCATACAGAGGAAAGCAGAACTAAGAGATTCCTGGCTTTATCTTTTGTGTACCTGGATCCAAATAATCTCAAAGCCACCAACCCTGCGCTCTTTTCATTTACATGAGTCAGTAAATACTCTTTTTCCATTTAAACCAGTTGGATTTCTTTCATTTGCAACCATAAGAATTCTAATGCACTCACAATTATAGGACATACAGCCAGAAAAATATTATAGTCCTCTCTGGTATTATCTCTATGACAAGTCATTGAACCAGAAACACAACACAAATAAAATTTCTTCACAATATAGTACATTTTCCCAAAGAATCTCAAAGCATTTACAATCTCAGAAAACCATACCCTGAAATATAAGAGTCACCTTGAAAGGACACCTAACTCTTGTTTGTAGAGTTGAAAATAACATTGCTCTTTCCTGAGAATAGGCTATGTGCCAAGAACTGTACAAGGCATTTTATAGTTTTACTGTATTTAATATTCACAACTATTTTATTAGGTTGGTATTATTATGCCTACTTTACAGATAAGGAAGTTGAGGCCCAGAGAGATTAATTTTCCTGAGGTGATTCAGCTCATAAATGAACTCTCCAGCATTTAAATTCATGTCCTTCTGGCTCCAAGTCTGTGCTCTTCTATTTATTTATTTATTATTTATTTATTTGGCTGCGTCAGGTCTTAGTTGCAGTGTGTAGGGCTTCTCTCTAGCTGTGGTGCGTGGGCTCTAGAGCGCACAGGCTTAGTTGTCCCATGGCATGTGGGATCTTAGTTCCCAGACCAGGGATCCAACCTGCGTCCCCTGCACTGGAAGGCGGATTCTTAACCACTGGACCATAAGGAAAGTCCCAAAGACTGTGCTCTTCTAAGCAACATGGCTCATCTCTTTTCTTATGTCAATATTATGTCAATATTGACCTTTCTGTCAATAATTGCCTACTCAATGCTGACAACTGGCCTTCCTCCTCCTGAGGTCCTAGCTGCATGGACCAGAAATGGACACCTTACCTGGGCAAGGTAATTAGATCCATTCACTTGGGAATTTAAATGTGAGACCCAGAAGGATGTTCGCTCAGTGGTAGATTCTCGAGCTGAAAAGGCTTATGTGTCACCTGTAAGATGTACTTTTTCAGCTTAAGGAACAATATGGTCCTACGTCTTTCATTTTTCCAATAATTTACTCAAGTTCTCACATGTACTTTTCCAGGGTCTCCGCTGTGAGGACTTCCCCCTGAATTGTGCAAGGCTCCCAGGGGCTTTCTTAGTGCAAAAGAATCCACCCTGTCAAACCTCAAAAAGAAAGAACTAGAAAGGTGATTAGTTTACTAGCAGTATTAGTCTTGTCCCTGCCACACAGCATCATGCTTCAGTGCTGGTCTTGTGCCTACTGGTGGATGACTGCCTGTCTTCGTTAGCCCAGAGTCTCGTACTTGGCCTCTAAGATCAGACCTTTGTTGACTTGCATTCACTTATTCAACACAGTGCCAGGAGAGCTGGGTCTCACAGAGAATCCAGCTATCAGAATTTTGTGTTTAGTTCAGGTCGCCAGTTTAAACTCACCCTCCCCTTTGGAAGATGCCATCTTTTTGGAAACTGTATTGTCCTCTTCCACCAGAGGACAGGCCCACCTTGGTTGACCCTGATAGGCTACTGGACATCATTTCTAAGAAAAAATGGGTAGAGGGTCTCTGTTCTTCTGTCCCAAGAAGTCCTTTCCTCAAGAGAAAGGTGCTAATGGCCCTTATATTTACATGATTAAGGAGGGGGCATTCAAAGGATTCCTTCATTAACAATGAAACTTGGTTCCTGGTTTAGTTATTGTTTCCACCTAAGAACACAGACACCTGCTAAAACAATTTCTAACTTGTACCTCACCATACATCCTGTGCCATCTTGAGTCAGAGGCATGACGAGTTAATTAGTAGAGGAAGCTGACTGATGAGAGAGAGAGAGAGACTTTCTGAGTTTGCATAAAGCTCTAGTTCCAGTGCATAAGACCTTGCTGTTCTTCTCGCCCTTCTTAAGTTCCACCCATGTTAGTAAGTGGCCACCTCTGTTTAGGAGTTCATATTGCAGGTCAAGGTTATATTCCAGGAGAAGGAAATTTAACAGTACAAAAGACTAATAAAAGGTAATTATTTCCATAATGATTAGTATGAAAAATTAATATACATTTCCAGAATCCTACCCTCCAATTCATCATCCATTAACTGCCACAAACACTTTAAATTATACTACATGGTCTTGAATAAATAATAAAGAAATTAAAAAAACTTTGTGTAACCATTCCTGAAAATGCTAATGTTGGGCTTGATGCTAGAATTTCTGGGGACTTCCCGGGTGGCACAGTGGTTAAGAATCCGCCTGCCAATTTTCCCAAAACAGGGGACACAGGTTCGATCCTTGGTCCAGGTAGATCCCACGTGCCGCGGAGCAACAAAGCCCATGCGCCACAACTACTGAGCTCTGCTCTAGAGCCCAAGAGCCACAACTACTGAGCTCACATGCCACAACTCCTGAAGCCCACGCGAGCCCATGCTCCACAACAAGAGAAGCCACCACAATGAGAAGCCCGTGCCCTGCAACGAAGAGTAGCCCCCTCTCGCTGCAACTAGAGAAAGCCCGCAAGCAGCAACGAAGACCCAATACAGCCAATAATTAATTTAAAAAAAAAAGAATTTCTGAATGTTCTATGGAGAATACCAAAAGCAAGAACTATAAAATTTTTTTGGTGAACTGGCCAGAGTTATGTAAAGGAGAAATGGGGAAGAGTTCTGTCACTATCCTCCACTGTCGAGCCTGCAGGTATCTCGGGAGCCAAAAGCAGTTGGGAGACACGAAGACGCATTTTTTCATAGGTTTCATGAAATATATATAATATATATATATGCTTTAAAATTATGAGTTGTTTGAAATATATAGAAAATGCAGAGAATAGTACCCATAAACCTCCCAGATTTGACATATTTTTACTTTTTGCACCATTGTATCAGTTTCCTAGGGCTGCCCTAACAGGTTACCACAAACTTCATGGCTTAAAAGAATAAAAATTTATTCTCTCACAGTTCTGGATTCCAGAAGTCCAAAATCAAGATGTCAGCAGGGTTGGTTCCTTCTGGAGGTTCAGGGGGAGAATCTTTTCCATCCCATCACTAGTGGCTGCCAGCAATCCCTGGCGTTCCTCTGTGTGTCTTCTCCCCTTCTCTCCTCTTCTAAGGGTACAGTCAGCCCTTCGTATCCACGGGTTCCGCATCCACAGATTTAACCAACTGCAGATGGAAAATATTCAGAAAAAAATGTCTAGAAAGTTTCAAAAAGGAAAACTTAATTTGCCATACTCCTGCAACTATATACATAACATTTACATTGTATTTACAACTATTTACATATAATTTACATTGTATTAGATATTATAAGTAATCTAGAGATGATTTAAAGTATACAGGAGGATATGTGTAGGTTACATGCAAATACCACACCATTTTATATAAGGGACTTGAGCATCCCTGAATTTGGGTATCCGCAGTAGGTCCTAGAACCAGTCATCTGTGGACACCAAAGGATGACTACACTTGTCATTAGATTTAAGGCCCACCCTAATTCAGGATGTTCTCATCTCAAGATCCTTAAATTAATTTCATCTGCAAAGACCTTTTTTCCAAATAGGGTCATATTCACAGGCTTTTTGCGGAACATATTTTTTGGGGGGCCACTATTCAATCCACTACAACTATTTACTTCAACTCTTACAAATAAAATGGCACAGATATCATTAAAATAACTTCCTCAACCTTCTTCTATTTCACTTCATCTGCAGTTGTAACAACAATCCTAAGTGTTGCTGCTCTGTAGGTTTTAATACTTTTACTATCTTCGTATCTGCAAAGAATTTGCAGTTGTTTATGTATAGACACTATCTTTGTAAGACTAAAAGATTTCTGTAAATGATATCACCCTGTACACTTACTTTTGCAACTTGCTTTTTCACTGAATATTAATATTTTAAGATTTCCCTATGCAGATACATATAGCTCTGATTTACTTATTTTGACTATGGCATGAATATTCACAATTTATTTATCCATTCCTCTGTTGAAAGAGATTTACTCTTTTATGATTTGGGGTATTATAAACTTTGTGGTCAGGATCAACCCAGGATGTATCTCCCTATCCTTATATATACACACATGTGAGAATTTCTCTAGGATGGATACCTTGAAGTGGAACTAATAGTTGTTGTTGTTTTTAAATTTTATTTATTTATTTATTTTATTTTTGGCTGTGTTGGGTCTTCGTAGCAGAAGGTGGGCTTTCTCTAGTTGCAGCGAGTGGGAGCTACTCTTTGTTGTGGTGTGCGGGCTTCTCATTGTGGTGGCTTCTCTTTGTTGCGGAACACAGGCTCTAGGCACGCAGGCTTCAGTAGTTGTAGCACGCGGCCTCAGTAGTTGTGGCTCTCGGGCTCTAGAGCACAGGCTCAGTAGTTGTGGCGCATGGGCTTAGTTGCTCTGTGGCATGTGGGATCTTCCCGGACCAGGGCTTGAACCCGCGTCCCCTGCAATGGCAGGTGGATTCTTAACCACTGTGCCACCAGGAAAGTCCAATAGTATTTTGTTTTCTTTTTTTCCCCTCTATTTTTCTATTCTCTTGAAGAGAATATGTAGATGTTAACTGTTGTTTCTTGAAGGTTTGCTAACACCAGGCTATAAACTGTCTGGGCCTTATTCTGTTTGGGGGATGGATTTTTTTTTTTGCACTCTAATTTAATTTCTTTAATGCTATAAGTATATTAAAGCTTTAAAATTCCCTTTTTAGTTAATTCTGGTTTTTTATATTTGTCTAGAAAATTTGCCACTTTATGTTTTCAAATGTTTGTGTTTATTCATAATGACTTGGAATTGTGGTTTTATTATATAAGGTCAAAAGGTTGAATATTGGCAATTTCATGTGACGACATAACAATTTCTTGTGGCTTTAAATGTTCTTCCTTCCTTTGTAATTATGAACCCCTTTCATTACTGATATCATTATTTGTACCTCCTGCATATTTTTGGTTTATCACCAAACATCTATTTTACTAGTCTTTCAAAATATAAGATTATCTCTGCTGTTTCTTCTTTTTTGCGGTACGCGGGCCTCTCACTGTTGTGGCCTCTCCCGTTGCGGAGCACAGGCTCCGGACGCGCAGGCTCAACGGCCATGGCTTACGGGCCCAGCCACTCCGCGGCATGTGGGATCTCTTCCCGGACCGGGGCACGAACCCGTGTCCCCTGCATCGGCAGGCAGACTCTCAACCACTGCGCCACCAGGGAAGCCCCTGTTTCTTCATTTTTTATTTCATGAATTTCTAGTCTTGTTTTTATTTCTTCTCTTGCTGCCATCTTGTGACCTTTGAATTATTACTCCGTTGCTCTTTTTCTAGATTCTTCAAGATTGAGCTCATGGCTTTTTAACACTTCTATTATCTGATATACATACATTTAAGGCTATACTCTCCCAGATGTATCCAAATTTTACCGAGGCATTTTCATTGTCATTTGGTTCTACATATTTTTTTATTTCTCTCTTAATTTTTTCTTTGAAAAGTAAATTATTTAAAAGTATATTTTTTAGTGTCTAAAATACATGAGGGTTTTGTTCATTTATTTACCATCTTTTTAATAATTCATTTAAAATTTTATTTAGAGAAAATATATCAATTTTTTGGTATTTCTCTCTTTTTTATGCCCTAATGTATGATTTATTTTTTAAAGAGTTTATGTGTGCTTGAAAAGAATGGGTATTTTGGGACTTCCCTGGTGGCGCAGTGGTTAAGAATCCGCCTGCCAATGCAAGGGTCACAGGTTTGATCCCTGGTCCGGGAAGATCCCACATGCCACAGAGCAACTAAGCCCATGTGCCACAACTACTGAGCCTGTGCTCTAGAGCCTGCGAGCCACAACTACTGAGCCCATACACCACAACTACTGAAGCCTGTGTGCCTAGAGCCCGTGCTCCACAACAAGAGAAGCCACCGCAATAAGCCTGTGCACCGCAACAAAGAGTAGCCCCCACTTGCCACAACTAGAGAAAGCCCAAGCGTAGCAACAAAGACCCAGTGCAGCAACGAAGACCCAACGCAGCAAAAAGTATAAATAAGAATGGCAATTTTATAATTTTTATGGTGAAGTACTGTTTTTATGTGAAGCTGATAATTATGTAGTTCTAGTCTTCAAGAAGCTTACTGGGTTTTTTTGAGTCTTTGATCTATCAGTTTTGGATGGATGTATTAAAATCTACTATGATTCTAGATTTGTAAACTGATCCTGTTCATTTTTCCTTTTTATATTTTGAGGTCTATTAGGCATATACAAAGATGACAGTTATTTTCTCTTAGCACTTTTAAGACATTAATTCCATTTGCCTCTGACTTCTATTTTGTTGTCTATCCAGCTGTTGATCCAGTGTAGGCAATTTGTCTTTCCCTGCCGTTAGTTTTTTAAGATTTTTTCCTTTGTCTTTAATGTCCTGCTATTCCATTATGATGTTTCTAGGTAGATTACCCTACTTGGAAATCTTACAGAGTCCTCACACTACTGGTGCTGCCACTCAGCACCCATTCCCTATGGCCAATATCCTGGTTTGGTCTTACCCTGAGCTATTGGCAACTTCTGGCTCATATTACTCTGGTTTTGAGTTTTTGCTTTATTTCCATAATTCATTGTTTTCTTCTTTTTTTTTTCATTGTTTTATTTCTCTTGCTTTTTTCTTTAATTTTTTCACATTAAAAAATGATTAAGTAATATTGTATCCAGCATTTTTATGTGATTATAGTAGGAAGAAGTTCTTTGTCAGCTCTGCTGTCCATACTGATGAATCAGAAGGGTCTGAAATCCCTTTTTTTTTTTAAGCTTTTTTTTGGCTGCATTGGGTCTTCATTGCTGTGCACGGGCTTTCTCTAGTTGCAGCGAGCAGGGGCTACTCTCTGTTGCAGTGCGCAGGCTTCTCATTCAGGTGGCTTCTCCTGTTGCGCAGCATGGGCTCTAGGTGTGCAGGCTTCAGTAGTTGCAGCACGTGGGCTTCAGTAGTTGCAGCATGCGGGCTCTAGAGCGCAGGCTCAACAGTTGTGGCACATGGGCTTAGTTGCTCCACGGCATGTGGGATCTTCCCGGACCAGGGATGAACCCGTGTCCCCTGCACTGGCAGGTGGATTCTTAACCACAGTGCCAGCAGAAAAGTTCTGAAGTCCTCTTTATTCTTCTGTGAGATCGTGAGAAGAAAATACAGAGTCAACTGCTTTCCACTAAGAGCCCAACATTGAGAATCAAGGAATAATATTCTCTTCCATCCAAAATCCCTGTCTGACTTAAGATCAGTATACTTAAAAAATGTGATGACTTACAGAATAAAATGTTTTGTAGAAGTGAGTGATGCCATTATGAAAGGACATATTATTATTCACATTTTATAGGGGAGAAACTGAGGCTCAGAAGCTAAATAACTTCCCAAAGACAGTATGTGGGAGAACCAAGATTTTAAGCTATGATTCTGAGACCAAAGCACACATTTCCCCTACTATGTTGCCTCCTAGGAAATTGTAATCTTTATAACAAGAAGAGACATTTTAAAAAGGTAAGAATTAAAGAATCAGAATACATTTACGGGCTAAACTGTGTAGTACAGAAAAAACTATAAAAGGAAGATATCAATGTGGAGTATATATATATATATATATCCTTCATTCCTGTTGAGAGAAACCAAGTAGCTGCATGTCAGTTGAATGTATTCCTCACAGATAGAATTACCTGTTGAGAACCGTTTTGGAAGAGCTCAGCAGATGGCATTCCAAATGAGAGATGCCCACATGGGCTGCGAAGGCTATAAGGGATTTCAAATGTCTGTGTCTGTCTCTCTGGTAAATGACATTGCTTTGGAAAGGGCGATTTTTTTTTTCCTTTGTCTTTTAAAGGCTGTATCCACTTGTAAAGAGAGGCACATTTGCCTTATATGGATTGGATCTAAATCTGTGTGGACATCAGACTGTGTGTGGGAGTTGACCCAATGATATTGGGTGATTCTGAGGTTAGAGGTACTCTAGCTGATTTTTTTACTCTTAATATTTCAATTCTTACTTCTTCATAAGATAAAGGGATCTGACTTCCCAATCAAATATGATATTTCCTGATATAAAGCTGATGGTAAGAGATGTCTCAGGTTTTCATTCTAATGCTTTTTTGTTGTATATAACAGAAAACCCAACTAAAAGTGGCTAGACAATAAGGAATTAATTTTTCCACATAGGAATTCTGGAGATAGAGTGATTTACAGGTTGGTTAATTTAAGAGCTCAGGAGTGTCATTAAAGACTGGCTTTTTCCCTGTGTTCTTGCTCCATCCCCAGTGTGTTGGGTTTTGTCCCCTTGCTTGTCTCATCATAGTTCTGAGATGGTTGCCTCACCTTCAGAAATCTTCCCCTCATACAGCAAAGGAAAGACATCAAAAAAGGGCAGTTTTTCCTCTCTCCCAGAAGCTACCACTCACCCCAGAAAAGTTTCTTTCATACCTCATTTGCCAGAAGTGCCTCACACACCCATTCCTAAACAATCAATGGCAAGGAAAACGGAGTTTCCACAATGGATTTTGCTAACAGAGGCTCATTCTTTGGGGCTGGAGAGGGCCTCCTTCACTGAGTACATGGTCATGGTAAGGCTGAACCAAATCAGGGTTCTACTGGTAAGCAGTATGGGAGGGACTGGCTGTCCATAGGTAACCAATAATACTTGCCACACTTAAGTCTTGTTGGACTGGGGAAATGTGCTAACAATTGTTACCTTGGTCAATTGGTTTAAAAAGTGACTATTCTTACTTAATCACCAAAGAACTATGAATGACATTTTGTTTTTAACCAGAAATACTTTCTCTTTTTCAGTTCATGAAGCTTGCACCTATATCTCAAAAAACTACAGTTCTGGGGCTTCCCTGGTGGCGCAGTGGTTGAGAGTCCGCCTGCCGATGCAGGGGACACGGGTTCGTGCCCCGGTCCGGGAAGATCCCACATGCTGCAGAGTGGCTAGGCCGGTGAGCCATGGCCGCTGAGCCTGCGCGTCCGGAGCCTGTGCTCTGCAACGGGAGAGGCCACAACAGTGAGAGGCCCGCATACCGCAAAAAAAAAAAACAAAAAAACCAAAAAAAACTACAGTTCTTTCTGCTCAAAACATCATCCTTTTTTTTATTATTTTCTTTTTCTTCTTCTTTTTTTTTTGAATGCGTTGGGTCTTAGTTGTGGCACGCAGGATCTTCACTGAGGCGTGTGGGATCTTTTTCGTTGTGGCATGTGGGCTCCTACTTGCAGCATGCAGGCTTCTCTCCAGTTATGGTGTACAGGTTTTCTCTCTCTAGTTCTGGTGCAGGGGCTCCAGAGCACGTGGGCTCTGTAGTTTGCGGCAGGGCTCTCTCGTTGAGGCGCGCAAGCTGTAGTTGTGGCGCGTGTGGGCTTAGGTGCCCCGTGGCATGTGGGATCTTAGTTCCCCAACCAGGGATCGAACCCACGTCCCCTGCATTGGAAGGCAGATTCTTTACCACTGGACGACCAGGGAAGTCCCCCCTTTTCTTAAAAAAAAAAAAAAAAAAAAATCAAAATTTTCACCACTCCAAACAAGTGAATCTTTTGTCCATTGTTAATCACTGTACCTAATTCTCTGGCCACAGAGCTGAGCATGTGACTCAGGATGGCCATAGTGATTGGTCTATGACGGGCACACGGCTCAGGCTAGGTCAAGTGTCTTCCTCAAGATTCTTCTAACTAGAGATATAAGAAAATAATCATTTTTTTGAGGGTTAGGGTGGGAGTCACATACAGAATTATAAAGCCTAGACACAAATGCAGCCATGATTCTAGAGATATTAGGTTGGCCAAAATTTTCGTTCGGGTTTTTCCGTATCATCTTACAGAAATAGTTATACCTGTCCTGAAACGATGAGGTCACATGCAGATAAAAATAGAAGCAAGGTTTGGGGTGGAAAGAGGGAAAGAGAAAGAAAGAAGGACAGAAAAAGGAACCCTCCTGCACTGTTGGTGAGAATGTAAATTGGTGCAGCCACTATGGAGAACAGTATGGAGGTGCCTTAAAAAGTTAAAAATAGAGTTACCATATGATCCTGCAATCCCACTCCTGGGCATGTATCTGGAGAAAACTCTAATTCGAAATGGTACAAGCACCCCAGTGTTCATAGAAGTGCTATTTACAATAGCCAAGACATGGACGCAACCTAAATGTCCACCGACAGATGAATAGATAAGAAGATGTGGTATATATACACAATGGAATATTACTCAGCCATAAAAAAGAATGAAATAATGCCATTTGCAGCAACACTGATGGACCTAGATATTATCATATTAAGTGAAGTAAGTCAGACAAAGACAAATATCATATGATGTCATATGTGTGGAATCTAAAAAAAATGATACAAATGAACTTATTTACAAAACAGAAATGGACTTACAGACATAGAAGACAAACTTATCGTTACCAAAGGGGAGAGCTGGGGGTTTGGGGAGATAAATTAGGAGTTTGGGATTAACATATACACACTACTATATAAAATAGATAAACAACAAGGACCTACTGTATAGCACAGGAAACTATACTCAATATCTTGTAATAACCTATAATGGAAAAGAATCTGAAAAAGAATATATATATATATATATATATATATATATATCTGAATCACTTTGCTGTACAGTTGAAACTAACACAACATTATAAATTAACTATACTTCAATTAAAAATAAAGGAAGGAAGGAAGGAAGGAAGAAAAGAAGGAAGGAAGAAAGAAAGAAGCAGAAAAGGAAGAAAGAAAGAAGGACAGAGACAGAGACATGGTAGTGTTTGATTCACTGAACCCCTCATTTCTGCCGTTTTTTGAGGTTTGGTGTTTTGGACCAATAAACTCTTTTTTTTTTTTTTTTTTTTTTGCGGTACGTGGGCCTCTCACTGTTGTGGCCTCTCCCATTGCGGAGCACAGGCTCCAGATGCGCAGGCTCAGCGGCCATGGCTCACGGGCCCAGCCGCTCCGCGGCATGTGGGGTCTCTTCCTGGACCGGGGCACGAACCCGTGTCCCCTGCATCGGCAGGCGGACTCTCAACCACTGCGCCACCAGGGAGTTTAGGGAAGCCCTAAACTCTTTTTTATTTAAGCTAATTTGAATTAGATTACTCTTAATTGCAACAGGAAGAATCCTGACTAAACAGAGTCTTTTAGTTATCTAAACTATATAGTTGAGGAGGATCAACATTCAAATTGTACAATAGAGGCACTGTATCAGTCAAGGTCCAATCAGGAGGCAGAAACCATACAGTAATTTGAGCAGAGGAAGCTTATATATAAAGAATTATTAACCATAATAGAGGATCAGAGTAATGAGGGAATGGGTAGTAAGAGGTAAGGAGAATTTTAAATAATATAGGAATAGCAAATGTAATGGAGCAGCCACTACCCCTAGGGCTGAGTTAGAGTAATCATGGAAGAGTCTGCCAGCCCCTCTAGGCTGAGAGCCAGACCTTGTTCAAGGGGGCGGGGTGTATGACTCACTGAATGGCAGAGAAGTCCCTGTGGTGCCATGTTAGGGCAACTTGCTGGAAATACACCTTCCTCAGAAAACTTTTTAAAGGAGAGGTATCTTGCTGGAGGCAGTCCACTACAAAACATTCCGAGTGGAGTGCCAAGGTAGACTGCTGGCTACTGGGTACTGCTGGCCACCGCCCACTGCAGTAGCCCAGTTCTGGAGAAAACTCACCTATCGCTGGTTGCCAGAGAAACCACCTACACTGTAGGAGCCTGCTGCAAGGCACACAGGAGCCAGCAAGAAAAACATCTTCTTCCTGAAATGTCTCTCCAGCAGCCCCGAATGACAAAGCTTAACATTATGTCAACTGGCAAAGGAAACATTTAAAGGGCTCAGCTTCATTTTTGTAGAGCAGGCAATGAACAGTGAATTTGGAGCTGAGAGGCAATAACTTGAGAAGTGGCACAGGTATCTTACTGGAATGTCTTGAGAACCCCATAATGTGCTGAGTCTGGGGTCCAAGAATAAAGATTGCCTTACTTGACCTTGAAGAGACACGCAATTTTAAGAGTGTTTCAGGGTAACTGTTCCTTAAGCAATTTCTTTCAGCAAAGTAAAAATGAGACTCAGGGCCATTCAGCTCACTTTATGGTTGTTTCATAAGCAAACTGAACACCAACAGAAGATTCTGACATAGCATAGATTTTGTTGGATAGCTTATCCCCTGCCATGAAAGGCAGTACAGCTTGTCAAAATCATTTGGTAATTTTGTTAGTCTAGGGCTTAGAGAAAAACATTCTCTTTTACAGGGAAGAGGATACTACATCATGGACAGCATGCAGGTTCTAGAGTTGAAGCTTCATTTGGCCCTTTACTAGCTATTCAATCTTGTGCAGGATACTCAACCATTCCTTCTTCTATTTCTTTCATTTATAAACTGATTATAATAATAGTCTCTCCCCCAGTGGTTGCTTTGAGGATTGAATGAGTTCATATGCTCAGTTGCTTAGAACAATTCCTTACCTCATAGTAAGTGGTTGGTAAATGGTAGCTATTATTATTAAAATCAGACCCTGGAAAATACAACCACCAGAGAGGGCTATAAAAGAAGACAAGGTTAAATCATTTGCAAACCCAAACTCTCTTGTGCTTTAAATCTTGATGCTTTTCTCTACCAAAAGACCTCTTCTAAGTGGGTAAGACAAAGAGAGAGGAGAGGAGAGAGGACACACACACACACACACACACACACACACACACACACTATGGGCCCCATTCATCCACTGTTTTCTTGGTCCCTCAGTAACGAAGTGACCAGCTTCTGCTCTATTTTCCCATGCTCCCGATTAGGATATACTTGACTGAAGAACCCAACATTCTTTGATTTCTATAGTGAAGTCTAGGTCAGTGGCAAGAGGAGTCTCTATCCTCCTCAGCTGACACTTTCTCACAGAAAAGAGCAGCTCTGTTCTGATTTTATTGTGTAACAGATGATTGATAAAGTGAATAGCCATTGTGTCAGTTTAAATTATGCTTTCTATCTTGACCCTAAACAAAAAATTGCAAAAGATCCTCTCTTCAAATTGCTGTGCTCAGAAGTACCCTCCCCATGAAGCTTTTCCGTCTATTCATGGACCCCAAACTGCAGCAGTGGGACTGGGGGGAAAAGAGCCTGGGAAAGGGAAGGCCTATGGCAGCGGGGGCAGGGTAATTTGCTGACTTGAAATAAGGAAGTGGCTGACTGTGCGAATTCCAGGTGGCAGAACAAAGACCCAAGAGTAGAAGTGAGGGGCAGATTTTGGCTGACTGTTAGGTAACATTTCCTGATAGACTCACTCTAAAACAAGATGGGCCACTGTACTAAGTAGTGACTTCTCCAGAGGAGACGTGTTCAGGTGCAAGTGATGGACATTGCAGAGCAGATTCCTGCCTTGGTGGGGAGAATCGATGAGGTGACCTCTAGACTTTCTATGATTCCATGACACTTGATGGGACAAAGGGATAGCTGTGCTCTGACAATCAGTCTTATAGAGAGCTACTGGATAATGGTTACTTGTTCAAAGGCTTGGGCATGAACCAATTCTTATTTGGGTATTCTGACTGACCAGACATTGTCAAGCCTTTCATTACTTAATCCTCTCAGCAAGCCACTATCAATTATTATTCCACTTTTACAAAAAAAGAAACTGAGGCTCAGAGAATTTAGGTTGCCCGCCTTAATTAAAATCCAGTCTCAGCTGTCTTTGAAGACAGCATTCTTAAACACTTTACTAAACAGAAACGCTGGTTACAAATATGTAAACATATTTTAGATACTATACAAAATTAAGCAAACTTTAAAAGTAGTCAAATAAATTCAGATACAAAATTTTGTTACTATGTCATTAACAGCCATTCCTTAACAAAATCTTGATTTTTCTCATTTGCTTTTCAGAAAAACCTTCCCCACTCCCCACCACCACCCCCCTCAGTTTTAAAGCTTTCAGGCCCACGGCATGCTATGAAAAAAATCACTCTTTAAAAATCATAATAGACATCACGGTGTTTCTCCTTTTGCATAAGCTAATTCAGAATTTTGAATAGTATGACTTCCATGTCTTTAAATTGCATCAATCTTTCTCTAATATCTCCTTTCCTTGCTCTTTCTTCTTTCTGCTCAGAAAAAAAATCATGTTCATATAGGGGAGGAAAAAATTTCCTTTCTACCCTTCTAGGTTCTGTGGCTGGCCTAAGAATTAAATTGACATAAGACAGATTAACAGGAGGAAGACATTTTTTAAATTATGGGCAAAGGAGCTTCACAAAAGTATGAGTGAGGCTGAAAAGGCAGTTTCTTTCAAAAGCATCTGAAGAAGAATATATACATATGTGTGTGTGTGTGCATATATATATATATATACACATATACATGCATATATAACTGAGTCACTTTGCTGTACACCTGAAACTAACACAACATTGTAAATCAACAATGCTTCAATTTAAAAAAGCAGCCAGACAATTAAGACACATACCTTCCTGAGCTGAGGAAAGAGACAGGTGTCTGGGGCTTCTAGGTGGTGGAGGGGGTGAGGCAATTTCTGGGAAGGTGAGAGGAGGAAATACTTGGTAAATAATGAATGCCTTGTTATGCAAATAAGCCACTCAGGGGGAAAAAGTTATTTCTGGTAGTAATTCTCTTCCTGGTCCGGTTACCCTTTCTAATGAAAATTTCCTTTATAAATGTAGATTTTCCTCCTACAAATGGAGAAATTTACACTTACTTTTAGGTAGTTAAGGGAGGGGGGTGGGCATTTAAAAAGCTTTCCTGAGGTTGCTGGGCCTTCAGCTAAAAATCCCCATGCCAAAGTGGCATATTTTGGGGTGGCATGTTTTGAACCCCTTTACTCTCCTGGGCTGTCCAAAGTCTGTGTCTAACCACTTTGTTTCCTTTTAACAGGAAACATTTTCCCTAGTAACCAAATTACTAATTCACTCAATTAACTTCCTCCTTCATTACTTCTCAGTTGGTTTTAGTGACTTCTTTGCTAAGCCCTGCAGTTTTACAATCTGCTCTGGCCAACCTGCATCTTCAAAGAGAGTTTTTAGTTTAATCAAAATTTTAAACACTTCTTAACAGGATAGAACCATTTAAAAATTAAGTTATCTATGATGAAGGCATAGGCATAGCTAGTCCATACACCTCACTTGATTTATCTTCTCAAAAATGGTGCTATTAATAAAACTGATGTAAGTTGAATCTGATTTTCTCCTTTCCCCATAGGAAGGCGATGAAGCATCTGACTAAGGACCTGAAGCCCATGATTTAATGAATGGTAGTGAAACTGTACAACTCAGATTGGGACTTGAACCCACTATCTTTTAATTGATATCACACACCTGGTTTCAGGACTTAATGAAGCTCAGGTTCTTTATGTCTGGTTGCAGAAAGAACTCAGTGAGAGATAAAGTGATAGGTAAGAATTGGATTTACGTAGAGAGATATACATTCAATAGACAGAATACGGTCTGTCTCAAAGGTGAGAATGGCCCTGGGAGAAACACACTTCACAGACAGAGTGTGGGCCATCTCAGAAGGCAAGAGGCCTCAAAATATGGGTTGGTTACTTTTTATGGGCTGGGTAATTTCATAGGTTAATGAGTGGGAGAAATATTCCAACTACTTCAGGGGAGGGGCAGGGATTTCCAGGAATTGAGCCACCACCCAATTTTTGGCCTTTTATATTCAGCCTCGGAACTGTCATGGTGCCTGTGGGTGTGTCATTTAGCATATGCTAAGGCATTACAATGAGCTTATAACGAAGCTTAAGGTCCACTGGAAGTCGAATATTCTGCTATCTTGGGCCTAATCAATTCTAACTAGTTATGTCGTATCCTCAAGGGCAGTGTCATTCTTTTAAAGGTTGGGCCCTGCTCCCTTTCCTCCTGTTTCATTAGGAATTCATTAAAAATGTAACAAGTGAGAAACTAGTAGAAAACTTAAAAATCAACCAGAGACTCCATTTCTTCTATCTTACAAATATGGGATAGCAAGCTCACACTTCACAGTCAATAGCTTATGTATTTAATGCTGAAGAGTGTATAGTTTTCAAAAATATATGTAATCCAAATAGGAATTCATCACATCCAACTTCAATTTTCATGATAATAACATATAAACACACTAGAAATAGTCTTTTTTAATATCCTTCATAATTTGTTCCCTATTTTTGCTGTAGCAGAGCAAAAATTGAAGGATCATTACACCTTGAGGCAAATGAATAATTTCTAAAGGAGATTCTGAGAAAGCTTTTTGGGAAAGCAACTTTACGGGATATTTCAGGAGAGTTTTGGGTACCTGGCTCAGGAAAGTTTGTTTCATTGTCTAACTTCCTAGCTTTATAAATCAAATTAATTGTGTTGGATTGTGGTATAATAAGAATATATGTTTGGACTTTGTCCCCAGTTTCTGGCACAGAGCTCCTAAAACGCTGGGAAATTTCCTGAGTGATAGGAGTCTTTTGTTGTTCCTAAGGCACCCCTTTCACACATATCAGAGTCTGTACTAATGAGATGACTTAAGGTGGGGACCCTAGATAGTTTCAGAAAGCCCAAACAAGTATTAGTGGGTTGCAACTTTCAGCAAACCCTCCCCTCCAGGGAGGGGATGGGGGCTGGAGATTGAGTTCAATCACCAATGGCCAATGATTTAATTAATCTTGCCCACTTAATGAAACTTCAGTAAAAACTCCTGAACATTGAGATTCAGAAATTCCGGGTTGGTGACTCAGATGTGCTGAGAAGGAAGGCAATGAAAACTCTGCACCAACCCCAACCCTACTTCCAATACCTTCCCCTATGGATCACTTACATGTGGCTGTTCCTGAGTTGCATCCTTTACAATAAAGCAATAAACAAAAGTAAAGCTTTTTCCTAAGTTCTATGAATTGCTCTAGCAAATTATCATACCCAAGAGAGGGTAACGGGAACCCCTGAGTTTGTAGCCAAGTCAGACGTAAGTGCAGGTAGTCTGGGGACCAGGAACTTGGGACTGGCATTTGAAGTGGGGATGGTTTGAGGTACTAAGCCCTTGACTTGGGTCTCCACTATCTCTGGATAGTGTCAGAACTGAGTGAAATTGCAGGATACTCAGTTGGTGTGGGAGAATTGGAGAATTGGTGTTGGAATGACTATTTGTTGTTGGAAAGAAAGCACACATTTGTTGTCAGAAAAAAACATGCATGAATGTATGCAAGGTTTGTGTCCCCTCAAAATTCAAATGTTGAAATTGTAACCCCCCAATGTAATGGCATTTGGAGATGAGGTCTTCCAGAAGTAATTAGGTCATGAGAGTGCTGCCCTTATGAATAGGATTAGTGACCTTATAAGAAGATGAAAGGACCAGAGCTTTCTCTTTCCACCATGTGAGATCACAATGAGAAGTCGCCAGTGTGCAACCCAGGAAAGGGTTCTTACCAGGACCTGACCATGCTGGCACCCTGATCTTAGACTTCCAGATACCAGAACTGTGAGAAATAAATGTCTGTTGTTTATAAAGTTTACGGTACTTTGTTATAGAACTAGGACAGGATCCATTTTCTCCCAACTGATCAGATGATGCCACCTTGCAGCATTTGTATCATTATGATACATTTGTATCATTACCTGTCCGTCTGACCCACTAGACTGTGAGCAATTGGAAGACTGAATTGGGCTTTAATGCATCTGCATTCCCAAAGCTACATATCTTAGGCAAATCTAAATTCTATGGGCATAAAACTTATACAATTTGGGGAAGAGAAGATTCTTCAAAGGAACACAAAATTAGGTGAGAAGAAATCACAACAAATTACAAATATAAAAAGCTGATAAATACCATCAACTTTATAAAAATAAAATATTTTTATTTATTAACTGCTTGACACATCTCTATGATACAATTTTTCCTACTTTTTTGACTTGTACTCTTTGATTACCTCTTTCTTGAGACAAAAATTTATAAGTTCATTTTCTATAGTGATTAGAAAGACAGTTCATGCTTTTCCCTAGTGTGGTTGATCAACATGTTATTCTTTGAATTGACCATCCTCATATTAATCAGTGTATCATCGATGGCTCTGCACCTTCAGGTCACAGCAGAAGGTGACTTGGCACAAGGAAGGGTAGGAATATACCTACCAGCCATTCCCATGCTGGCACGGCCAGCAATAACTTTTAAGTATTCACAGAAATGACTGCCAACTACATGAATTTTTACCACTAAACTCAAAATGTGTTCCTAACTTAACTTCCCTTAGTTGAATCCCTGAAATGACCACAGACTCTCCAAGGTCATCAGACACAAGGAAAACTTATGATAGAAGGGATGTCAGATTGGAAAGAGATAATAGTCTTAACCAATTGTGGTTAAAATATTTTACTTCTCCAAATTTTGCAAAAATACATAACCAGTGAATATATGTTGCTAGGTGTACCCCTGGAAGAGGTCCATGAAATTGTGTCCCTGAAGATCGAGCTTTTTTGGCTTCATATCAAATTTTCCACTCCCTGGCATGGTGCCAGGCACAAAATAGGTACCTAACAAGTACCCAAAGAGTGCACAGTG
Organism: Aethalodelphis obliquidens; assembly: GCF_003676395.1. Lineage (NCBI taxonomy): Eukaryota > Metazoa > Chordata > Mammalia > Artiodactyla > Delphinidae > Aethalodelphis > Aethalodelphis obliquidens. The sequence goes on along the minus strand of NW_020837946.1, from coordinate 60,792,427 downwards.
AATGAGAGAGTTCATCTCTGCGCAGCCTGTTGAAGGGCAGTAATGATAACATAGGAAGGGAAGGAGTAAGGGCAGTAATGATAACATAGGAAGGGAAGGAGTAAGAGTAAGTGCTTTGAGTTAATTATTCTAAGAAGTCAGGGATTGTCTGATCTTTCCTTTTAAACATTTGTTCCAATGTAGTAAAAGAAATAAAAGGTTCTTCCGGTTAAAAACAGTGAAGTGATTAAATCCTAACAGCTCTGAAAATAACTTTTGCAGCACATACCTCATAGTCTCTTCTTGCTGCGTAAAAGCAAAGAGAGGGCTGGCAAATCCACTGGAAGATCAGGAGGCCTTCCAACTCCCTGCTGTCTTGATTCTGAATATCCCACTAGTCACTTAGCCTTATCACCTCAGTGAGTATCTCGACAATTTGGGGCATTCTTTAAAAACTTTGATATGATAAGGTCTTTCTCATTTTCAGATCAGGGTTTAAGTTTTATATTCATCAAATTAAAATGTGAAAAGAAGCTTTTAAAATTTTAATTGGCACTCATAGGCACTATCAGGAGAATGCCTTCACAAACTGTTTAGGGAACATTTCTGATCATGAAAATAACCAACATTTCCAAAGCTTGAAAGGATAACTTTAAGAGTTCATATAGGACTTCTCTGGTGGCCCAGTGGTTAAGAATCTGCCTGCTAACGCAGGGGACATGGGTTTGAGCCCTGGCCCGGGAAGATCCCACATGCCGTGGAGCAACTAAGCCCATGTGCCACAACTGCTGAAGCCCACGCGCCTAGAGCCCGTGCTCTGCAACAAGAGAAGCCACCACAGTGAGAAGCCTGCACACCGAAACAGAGAGTAGCCCCCGCCTGCCACAACTAGAGAAAAGCCTGCGCGCAGCAATGAAGACACAATGCAGCCATAAATAAATAAATAAATTTGTTTTAAAAAAAAGAGCTCATATAAAAGCCGACCCCATCCTAATAATTTGGGCCACTTATATCCTAGCTGAAAAATCAGCTCTTTGCTAATGTTATGGAGTATGGTAGAGGTATATATTGTTGTGTGGTTTACTTTTTCCTCTTACAGCCTCAGTTCTGGGTTGTGCCCCAAGTTATGACTTAGGGGGGCAAGTGGCTATGACCTCGTTGGAAGTCAGAAGTGGGTTTTGGGTTTTAGCAAGAACAAGTCCAAAGTTTGAGAAACTAAAGCTAATAAAAATAGACTAGATGGCCAATAAGCACATGAAAATATGCTCATTTTATTAGAGAAATGCAAATCAAAACTACAGTGAGGTATCACCTCACGCTGGTCAGAATGGCCATCATTAAAAAGTCTACAAATAATAAATGCTGAAGAGGGTGTGGAGAAAAGGGAACCCTCCTACACTGTTGGGGAGAATGTAAATTGGTGCAGCCACTATGGAAAGCAGTATGGAGGTTCCTCAAAAACTAAAAATAGAGTTGCTATATGATCCAGCAATCCCACTCCTGGGCATATATCAGGAGAAAATGCTAATTCAAAAAGATACATGCACCCCAATGTTCACTGCAGCACTATTTACAATAGCCAAGACATGGAAGCCACCTAAATGTCCACCAACAGATGAATGGATAAAGATGTGATATACAGATATATATATATATATATCCATCTTTATCCATTCTCTCTCTCTCTCTCTCCACACACACGCACACGCGCGCACACACACACACACACACACACACACACACACACAGACACAGGAATATTACTCGGCCATAAAAAAGGATGAAATAATGCCATTTGCAGCAACATGGATGGATCTAGAGACTATCATACTAAGTGATATGATATCACTCATATGTGGAATCTAAAATATGATACAAATGAACTTATTTACAAAATAGAAACATACTCACAGACATAGAAAACAAACTTACAGTTACCACAGGGGAAATTTGGGGGCAGTGGGAGGGATAAATTAGGAGTTTGGGATTGGCAGATGCAAGCTATCGTGTATAAAATAAATAAACAACAAGGTCCTATTGTATAGCACAGGAAACTATATTCAATATCTTGTAATAAACTATAATGGAAAAGAATATGAAAAAGAATATGTATATATATATGTATAACAGAATCTGTTAGCTTGCTGTACACCAGAAACTAACACAACATTGTAAATTAACTATACTTCAATAAAAAAAAATAATAGAATAGGCTATTTAAAGGATAAGAGGCCACAGACAGGAACACTGGGAACATACCCAGGCTATAGGCCAGTTCTGCTGGATGTGTATTTGTAGTTTCTCCAACATCAGGTAGTCAAACATCTCCCCTTAAAAATCCCACATAAGAGATATTTATTGTCATCGATGTTTATACTCAGCATCTGAAACTCTCTCCTCCGTTTGGGGAATGAATGTTATGTTATGAGTCTCAATGGGAAACAGTGCCTACTTCTCACTGTAGAGGCAGAAAATGCCAAATGCTTATTTCCCAGCTTCCATATTGGAAGGTTGTGCCACAGCATGGGTAATGCCAATGAGAAATACCTGCCTCACTGACCCAAAAGTGAGAGTCCCTCCCCACGTTTTTTTTTGCAGGGGACGGTGGCATCAGCAGCAACATCAGTTGGGGGGGCAGCCTTGGGTGACATGGTTTTAGCAATGGTCCTGGCTACTTCCTGCCCTCCTTCTTCTTACCCATTTTTCATTTGTGGGAGTTGCTCAATATTGTTTCAAAAATTTTCTTTCTCACACACTCCCTTAAAAAATTTTTTTTTTTTCTCTTAAATCAACCAGAATTAGTTTTTGTTGTGTGAAACTTGTGACCAAATTGTAGCTCAGACACCTCGGACACAGGTAAACAGCTATTTTAGGGGGTTTGAAGGGCACTTTGAAATTTTCATTAGTTCTCTTAAGTATTTAAATATGACTCTATCCTAAATTTTAAACCTTAAAAAGAATGTTGACATCTATTATGATCATTGACCCTCACTGTAACACTTAAATAATTGGTGCACATATTATGAATCCAATTTTACAGCTTAGGAAACTGAGGCACAGAGAACCAGAGTGCTCGGCCCAAGTAACAAATCCACTTAATGGCAAAGCTGAGAATGTTGAAACCCAGTCCCAGATCTTTCTCTTTTTTCTTTACTAAATCTTTATTGTGAAAGCAAAAGAAAAGCAGAGAGAAAGGTCCAGCACCAGAACTCAATTCATATAAAGAGCAGAAAGGTAAAGACCAGCATCAAAATGATTTGAGGCAGCTACTTCTGTCAAGGCAGCCCCTTAACTCAAAATAGGACGTGAAGGCAGCAGAAGGAGCTTTCAGGTCCCTCACTGTCTTCTGCTGCTAAAAAGACACCTCAAGAGAGTTCTCCTTTTCCTATGGCCAGCTTAGACTGTGGCCGATTGGGAAGGGCAGTGACAAGATAATCAATCATCAATTTTCTGTGTTTAAGAATGACCTCTGTGAGGTTATCTTAAGGGGAGCAATTACTGCTAAAAACACAGTCATGGAGTAGTAATCAGAAAGGCTTTCTCTAATAAAACGACCAAAGGAGATATTTGTACTGAATAACATACTTAAAACAAACCTACTTTGCAGAGTACATTTCAGTTTCCTCCTAATGCTTCTGCTTTATATAAAACTCAACTCTGTAAAGAGTAACTTGAACAATCAGAGCTCCCAGGATATCAACTCCCAAACAGTCGTATGCGTTTAATGAGAACTTCAAGGAACGTTCCTTAATTTGGAAGAGGTGCTGTCTATAGGCAACGATTGTAGTTATTGCAGGAAACCACTGAGAGTTCAGCTGTTGTGTTAAAAACAAACGGTCGGATTCCATCTTGGAGTTTCTCACAGATTATGTTCTATTCACACTGACAAAAAACAAAATGCTTTGGGAAGTTATTTTTTTGTGCACTGCTTTAATTCCGGTTTTTGTCTAAATTAGTTTAAAAATGTGTAGCTGATCCTTTATTTCTTCTATCACCCAGCCGCAGATAATAAACTGCAAATTGAGTGCAATGTAGAGAGCAACTGCTGTCTCTGGTCGTCTGTGGAAGGCTGGGGAATAAGTCTAGCAAAAGGGAAAGTCTAATTTTTTCTTTTTAATAAAGCTTTTATTTTAAAACAGTATTAGATTTACAGAATTATTGTGATGATAGTACAGAGTTCCCATATACCCCACACCCAATTTCCCCTATTGTTAGCATCCTACATTAGTATAGTACATTTGTTACAATCAATAAATCAAAATTGATATATTGTTACAAACCAAAGTCCATAGTTTATTCTGCTTTCCTCAGTTTTCCTCTAATGTCCTTTTTCTGTTCCAGGATCCCACCCAGGACACCACATTATATTTAGTTGTTATGTCTCCTTAGGCTCTTCTTGGCTCTGACAGTTTCTCAGTCTTTCCTAGTTTTAAAGACCTTCTGAGGAGGACTCGTCAGGCATTTTGTAGAACGTTCCTCAAATGAGATTCGCCCAATGTTTTTCTCATGTTTACACTGGGGTTATGGGTTTTGGGGAGGAAAACCACAGAGGTCAAGTCCCATTCTCACTGCATCCTACAATCAACACAACCTGTCACTGTTGAAGTTTGGAGAGTCCACTTTTTCTCTCATTCTTAGGTACCTTCTTCCAGGTCCCCCAATAACACTCACTTGCTTTCTTTTCCAATTACTGAATTACTATAATTTCAAAAGTAAAATTGAAGATCCAGTATTCAAAGGTAGAGAGAGTACCTAAGGTAGGCAGGAATTCTATAAATTCCAAACCTGTAACATAGGAGGTGGCAGAAAGAGAAGCCTTCTCGTCTAAGCCTCTGCCTTCCTATTGTTCCCCTGACAAATCAAATCACCTCACACTGAGGAGGCTCTTCCACGTCAGCATATAAACCAGGTGATACTGTCAGTAAAGGACAAGAGGAATTGCCAGTTGTGTCAATCATACTGTCCAGTATATTTTTATACAGCTTTCGTTTGGCTAAATATAGTTGTAATCCATTTCTGTTGCTAAGCATCATATTTTTATTAGGCGAGGTACTCTATTTGAAAACGCAAACGGAGTCTGAGTCTTGTAGTGAAGAGCCTGGAAAAAAAGGGGCAGACTCTAAATGTCAATGACTTTCGTATGTTTGAGCTTCCAGATGAGTGTGGTACAGTTTCCTAAACCTACCTTACAAATGAGTCCGGGGAGTGACTCATCTTGCAGCCTCCTTGATTTTATTGCCATCTCTGTGTGTCTTATTTCACATATCTTTCCTGTCAGCTATAGAGAGGCTGAGCTACAGCTATGGCTGCTGAGCTGTGTCTCTCCACAGTCATGTGGTTCAGATGACAACAAAACAAATAGCTCACTCAGATGAGCAAGGGCTCTCCAGAGCAGGGTGATCTGTAGGAGAGGGGAAACAAAAATCTATTTAAAATCCTTCCTCGTGAAGAGATGCTGGGAATATATTAGACAGTGCAAGGAGTCTACGGATTGCTAAAAATTGCAGCAGGTGACCCATGGGTTTATGTAGAAAATTCTTCTCTGGCAGTTGAAGAAAAGCAGAGTGGATGTTTGTCTATCTCAGTGGCTTAAGAATAAACTTCTCTGAAACAGGCATAGGCTAAATGTATTAGTCCGGGCTCCTAGCTGCAAATCAGACACCAACAGTAGGTCCTTTAAGCACAAAAGGAATGTTTTTGCAGAGCTCAGCAAATTGACCTGCCACTTACTTTTGTATGGCCTGAAAGTCAAGGAAAATTGTTACATTTTAAAATATTGGATAAAATTTTTTTAAAAAGAATGATATTTCCTGACCCATAAAAATTATATGAAATTCACACTTCAGTATCCATAAATAAAATGTCATTGGAGCCCAGTCACACTCATTTGTTTACATATTGTCTTATAGCTGCTTTCATGCTACAGTGGCGGAATTGAATAGTGACAAAGACTGTGTGACCCACAAAGCCTGAAATATTTACTAATGTCTTAGCTCAGGCTGCCACAATAAAATACCATAGACTGAGTATCTTAAACAACAGAAATTTATTTTCTCACAGTCCTGGAGACTAGAAATCCAAGATCAAGCTGCCAGCATTGGTTGATTTCTGGGGAGAGCTGGCTCTCTCCTTGGGCTGCAGACGCTGCCTTCCTGCTGTGTCCTCCCATGGAGGAGAGAGAGAGAGAGACAGACAGACAGCAAGCTCTCTGGTGTCTCTTTTTATAGGACACTACACCCAGCATAAGGGCCCTATTCTCATGACCTCATCTAAGCCTAATTATTTCCCAAAGCCCTATATTCAAATAGCATCATATCGTGGGTTAGGACTTCAACATACGAATTTTGGGAGGGCACAATTCAATCTGTATAACTAACAATTCCTTTACAGAAAAGGTTTGCTAATCTCTGTACTAAAGGATATTAGGACACACACAGACTCTCCCAAGAGTGCCAGAAAACCATGCTACAAACTGTGTTGGAGGCAACACAGCTGGGAAATTCACAAAACACACAGCAAATTGGTTTAGGGAGACTCTACCACCCCAAGGTGCTGCTAATACTCCCAGCACCAGGCACTGGACAGGACTGCTAGAGGCCTTGGCATTGCTGCCTCTGTAAACTGGGGTGTTGCTCTTTGCACCCTACCAGAATGCATTCAGCCAGTGTCTGCTACTTGCACACAAGCTTTTGATTCAAAGTCTGGTGTGGGTGAAGCTGATTGGTGGATCCCAGATCATATGTCTGTGTTACCTACAGCTGCAAGGGATGCTGAGACAATGAGTTTCTGCAGGGAAGTGGGTGGGAAACCCATGATGTGGCAAATTCTCTAAAGGTACTATCTAACAGCAAGTCACAATGTTAAAATGACTTCTTCCTACATTGTTTGTCCTCCACCACTTCCCCTGAGAATTGTTACCTCTGGAATAAACCCCTCTTCTCCATGGGAAATATCCCCATGTGGCATCCCAATATCTGACTTCCTGAATCCAGAGATTGTTTCTAACAAAATTCCCATTTTGGGAAAAAGTGGGGCTCAGTGATGAGGAACCTCTCTGCAATGGCATGATACGCTGTGTCTCTCCCTCCTTCCCTCATTAAATTCTCTGTACCAGAGATGAGTTGCTATCAGTGTTTCCCACTTTGGAATTAGGATCTGCCTCCTCTATCTGGGTCAGAATTTACTTTAATTCTTTCTTATTACAGCAACATGGGAACTCTGGGAGAACTAGAAAGAAAAAACTCAAAGGGTTTCACATTCCCCTTATTCTTTTTAAAATACCATGTGAGGAGAACCTCCACTTTTAGCCAAGATGGGGTAACAGGGACCAGATTTGGCTTCCATTCCAGAACAACCAGATTTTCCCCTTTCCACCAACACCCCCACCCCAAACCTGAAAAAAAAAAAGAACCCAAAATATATAAAACAATGGTTTTCTAAGCGCTGGACATCAGGCATTGAAAGATACAAGATGAGCCCTATGATTGACCTTGAGAGAGATTCTAGATAATAGTGCAGGGAGGAGGAACCCAGAAGGAGTATGGCAGACTCTCTGAGTTGAGAAGAACAAGCTGAGAGTCCTGGGTGATCAAGAAGGCTGGAGTTTGAGGGAGGAAATTGTTCCACAGAGAGAGAACTTTGGAAATCTGCAGAGATTCCCACTTGAGCATTCAGTAGAGTACACACCAACCCATGTGAACAAGGAAACACCCAGGCTGGAGAAAAAGCAATCTTAGGGCTTGAAAGAACAGTGTTCATTAGTAACACAGGACAAGAAATACTGACTGTTCCCACCAGCTAATCTGATAAACCTCAAAATTCGCAAGGCATTTAGGAAAGTACTAAGTAAGACCTTAGTGGGGAATTGGTCTCACCTGACAAATCTCAAAAACAAGCTGCAAAATGTTCAATCTGCTTCCAAATAATTTAATTACACCCCAGAACAAAACCCAAGAATGTTTATAAGCAAACAAAAATATCCATCTCCCAGCAGAGTAAAATTCACAATATTTGCATACAGCAAAAACTTATCAGGTATGCAAAGAAGCAGGAAATGAGGAGAAAAATTAACCAACTGAAACTGATAGGAAACTGACACAGATACAGGAATTAGTGGCAAGGACATTAAAACAGTTGTTATTATTGTATTCTAGATATTCAAAAAAATTATCAGAAACAGAGAAAAATCAAATTTCTAAAGATAAAAACTAACATCTGAGATGAAAATTTCACTGATGAAGTCAATGGCAGAAGAAAAGATTAATAAACTTGAATACATAGCAATAGAAATTATCCAAAAATAAAACAGAGAGAAAAAAAGATTTAAAAAAAAGGGAAAGACCATCAGTGAGCTGTAGGACAACTTCAAGCAGCCTAAATTACATGTAACTGTATATCCAAGCTGGGGTAGGAACAGAAAAACTATTTGAAGAAATGATAGCTGAAAATATTCCAGTTTTGATGAAAACTATAAACTCACAGATCCAAGAAGCTCAATGAATTCCAAGCATAAGAAACATGAAGAAAACTAAACTACACTAAAGCACATCAGAACCAAATTGCTCAAAATCAATGATGAAGAGAAATTCTTAAAAGTAGCCACAGAAAAAAGACACATTATGTACAGAAAATCAAAGATAGGAATGACAGAAAATTCTTCATAGGAAACAATGCAAGGATAATACAGTGGAGCAACATCTTTAAATAAATGAAAGAAAAAAAAGCATCACCTAGAAATTTATACCCAGCGAAATATCTTTCAAAGAGGTTAGAACAAAGGCTATGTCAGACATACAAAAGCTGAAAGAATTCATAACTAACAGACCTGCACTATAAGAAATGTTAAAGGAAATCTTTCAGGCAGAAGGAAAATAACACCAGATAAAAATGCCTAACACCAGGCATATCTCAAAGATATTGTGGGTCCGGTTCCAGAGCACTGCAATAAAGTGAATATCACAATAAAGTGAATCACACAAATTTTTTGACTTCCCAGTGCATATAAAAGTTATGCTTACACTATAATGTAGTCTATTAAGTGTGTGACAGCATTATGTCTAAAAACAATGTACATGCCTTAATTAATGAATACAACAAAGTCAATAAAGCTAAAAAATAATAACCGTCATCTGAGACTTCAGTGAGTTGTAGTAGTAACATCAAAGATCACTAATCACAGATCACTGTAATAAATATAATAATAAAGAAAAGGTGTGGGGCTTCCCTGGTGGCGCAGTGGTTGAGAGCCCTCCTGCCGATGCAGGAGACATGGGTTCCTGCCCTGGTCCGGGAAGATCCCACATGCCGCGGTGCAGCTGGGCCTGTGAGCCATGGCCGCTGAGCCTGCGCGTCTGGAGCCTGTGCTCCGCAACGGGAGAGGCCACAAGAGTGAGAGGCCCGCGTACGGCAAAAAAAAAAAAAAAAAAGGAAAGGTGTGAAATACTGTGAGATTTACCAAAATGTGACACAAACACATGAAGTGAGCAAATGTTTTTGGAAAAATAGTGCTGCTAGACTTGCTAGATGCAGGGTAGCCACAAACCTTCAATTTGTAAAAAAAACTTGAAATATCTGCAAAGCACAATAAAGTGAAGCACAATAAAGGGTGATATACCTTTATGGACACACACAGAATAGAGAGCAACAAAGATGGTAACTACATAACCAAATATGTTAAATTTATTTTTCTTATAATTTGAATATCTTTTAAAAGATAATTGATGGTTTAAACAAGAATAATAACAATACATTGTGGGGATTATAACATATGCATAAGTAAAACACAGGAAAACAATAGCATAAGTGTTGGGAGGGAGACATAGAAGTATACCATTATAAAATTCATATAGTATATGTAAAGTGGTATAATATCATGTGAACATTATACTAAATAATGTAATAAATTAAACATATAGTAACAACCTTAAAACAGCCACTAAAATAACAAAATGAAAAGTTATAGCTAATAAATCAACAAAGGAGATAAAATGGAATCATAAAAAATACTCAATCCAAAAGAAGACCAGAAAAGAATAGGATAATCAAGAATATATAAGCTGAGGGACTTCCCTGGTGGCACAGTGGTTAAGAATCCGCCTGCCAATGAAGGGGACATGGGTTCAAGCCCTGGTCCGGGAAGATCCCACATGCTGCAGAGCAACTAAGCCTGTGTGCCACAACTGCTGAGCTTGCACTCTAGAACCCACGAGCCACAACTACTGAAGCCCATGCACCTAGAGCCCATGCTCCACAACGAGAGAAGCACCGCAATGAGAAGCCTGTGCACCACAATGAAGAGTAGCCCCCACTTGCCGCAACTAGAGAAAGTCCACGCGCAGCAACGAAGACCCAACGCAGCCAAAAATAAAAATAATGAATAAATAAATTCATAAAAAAAAATACAACACATCAAAATTTGTACAATGCTGCTAAAGAAGTACTTAGAAGATCACTTATGGCTCTAAATGCCTATATAAAAGAAAAGAAAGGACCCAAATTAATGACTATATTTTCCACCTTAAGAAACTAGGAAAAGAAGAGCAATGAAACTCAAAGTAGGCAGAAAAAAAAGAAATAAAAATCAGAGCGCAAATCAACGAAATAGAAAACAAAATCAATAGAAGAAATTGATGAGACCAAAAGCTAGTTGATTATCCTTACCTGCAAATGGGATTTGCAAAGCTTATATCTGATAAAGGACTTGCATCCAGAATATATAAAAAAAACTCAAAACTCAATAATAAGGAAACAAGCCACACAATTAAAAAAATTAGGCAAGAGAATTAAACAGACATGGATGGCAAGTACACATATGAAGCATATGAAAAGATGCTCAGCATCACTAGTCATTAAGAAATGCAAATTAAAACTACAATGTAAAAAACAAACAAAAAAACCCTACAATGTAGTACCACTATATACCTACTGAGGGCTAAAATTAAAATTACTGACCATATCATGTGTTGGCAAGAAGGCAGAGGAATTTGAACCCATATATACTGCTGTGGGAATATAAAATGGCACAACCACTTTTGAAGACAGTTTGTCAGTTTTTTAGAAAGTTAAACATACACCTACCATATGATCCAGACATTCATTCTTAGGTATTTACCCAAGAGAAAAGAAAGCATACATCTACACAGTCTTGTACTTGAATGTTCATAGCAGCTTCATTTATAATAGCCCCAAATTGGAAACAACCCAGACGGCCATCTATGGGTGAATGGGTAGCAAATACTGGTATATGCACCCAATGGAATACTACCCAGCAATAAAAAGGAATAAACTATTGACACATTCAACAACATGGATGAATCTCCAAATCATTACACTGAGCAAAAGAAGCCAGACAAAAAAGAGTATGTGTTGTATGAGTTTATCAATATAACATTCTAGAAAATTCAAACTAATGTATAGTGACAGAAAACAGGTTAGTAGTTTCCTGGTGGATGAGGAGATGGAGAGGTACAGAGGAAGGGATCATAAAGGGCACAAGGAAACTTTCAGGAGTGATGGATATTTTCACTATCTTGATGGTGGTGATGATTTCATGGGTGGATACATACATCAAAACTTATCAAACTGTACATTTCAACCATATGTTACTTGTTATATGTTATATACCTCAAGAAAAAGTCAGTTAATAAAAAAAAATCAAGATTGGGCACTACGCATACTGTGTTTCTTCAGCCATCGTAATGGTTCAGGCCCAGAAACTGGTAGTTCTTTTGTGGGGTTTGGGGTGTTCTCTTACAGCCAAGTCTTTGCAAGCCATCCAAGGTGATAGGAAGGGGAGGGAGCCACAGTGTTGAGCTTCTGTATTTCTTTCTTCAAGGTAGAAATCAAAGGTCTTTGGGGTCTTCCAATCACAATTCTTTTATCTCATTTGAGTCACTGATGGGTAGGTTTCTTTGTTCTATTTTACAGAAACACAAAGAGTGAGCATGATTCCTAAACAAAGTAGGGTATTTGCAGATGTTCTTGTCCTTTGACGCAGATATAAAGCCTATCTTCTGAGGCTGGTGGTCCAGTGGTTAAGACTCTGTGACTCTGTGCTCCCAATGCAGGGGGCCCGGTTTGATCCCTGGTCAGGGAACTAGATCCCGCATGCCACACCGAAGATCCCGCGTGCTGAAACTAAGACCCGGCTGGCCAAATTAAAAATGAATAAATAAATAAAGCCTATCTTTTGAGAAAGGACAAAGAGATTCATATGTGCCTTGCTTAAGAAGAACAGACTAAAGTCGCAGCCTGTTAATTCCATCTGCTTCCCATAGCAAGAAAAATTTTTTACAATGAGGTGTCAGAGGATCTTCAGGCCCCATGGAGGGGATTTTCCTGAGGGGATCCCTTAACAACCTTCCCGTGTATTTAAGCCAACATGCTCCATCTCCTAGGGTAGTATGCCTTATCTCTAATTGTGGAATATAAGGCTTTGTTTTATTAAAAGAATTTGAGGCATGAGGAGGATGGAAAGTATTTGGTTGGTGGGGGTGAAGTCACATGGCTGCATACTTCTCTGGCCTTGATGAAATCATTTATGTAGGGAAGAAACATCCAAAGTAAAGTACTGTCAGATATATTCCAGAAATTGGTCGCTTTCCCAAGGCATTCAGTGATTGGAGTGGATAACTTGCTGGCAAAAGACAAGTAAGGACCAAAATAAAAAGCAAACAAACTCAACTTTGAAGTCCATATTTCTCCATTCTTTCTTTTCTGGGTTTGTGGGGATATGTTTGCATAGCAAGAGGTGCCCCTTTTCCTCCCTTCCCTAGCAGAACTTCCCAGACCTCAGCTGCCTCCCTGGCTCCAGGGCTTCTATCCCAGCAGGCCAAGAGGCAGGCTGCTCTGCAATGTGATGCATGGGCATCCAAAGGGCTTCCACCCAACAAACTTCCTTTCTTTTACAATGATTCTAGCCATCTTTCCAGTCTTCTGCATACCCGGAGTGTGTGAGGGGAATCCTCACAGGGGAGTTACTCATGTGAAAATGAAAAAAAGGAAACTTCATTCAAATTGGAGTCAGGGGACTTCCCTGGTGGCGCAGTGGTTAAGAATCCGCCTGCGAATGCAGGGCACACGGGTTTGATCCCTGATCCAGGAAGATCCCACATGCTGCAGAGCAACTAAGCCTGTGCACCGCAACTACTGAGCCTGTGCTCTAGAGCCCACAAGCCACAACTACTGAGCTTGCGTGCCACAACTACTGAAGCCCGCACGCCTAGAGCCCGTGTTCCACAAGAGAAGCCACCGCAATGAGAAGCCTGCACACTGCAACGAAGAGTAGACCCCGCTCGCCACAACTAGAGAAAGCCCGCACACAGCAATGCAGACCCAACGCAGCCAAAAATAAATAAATATTTTAAAACCCTCAAAATTTATTAAAAAAAAAAAAAAATTGGAGTCAGGAAGGCCAGAAGTGGGAGCTCCCACACTCTACAACTCCGTGATATCTGCAGACCCCAAATAGGACTAGACTACCTTGCATCTCCAACAGGAAAAAGGTTACTCCTTTACTACCCCAGCAGGAGGAAGGAAGATTTTTTTCCTCGCCTGGCAACGGCTCAGCCAATGAGAGACCATCATCACAACTCAGCCAATGAAAAGTCACTACACTTTGAACTCCCAGTTTCCTCCAATGGACTCTTTCTTTATAACAGCCCAACTTCCCCTTTCTCCTATAAAAGAATGTTCCTCTCCGTTGTTTCTCCAGACTTGCCCATAGTTTTTGCTACAGCGTGCTTACCTGAAGTGCAGTTTTCTGCTATTCCTGAATGAACCCATTCTGCTGGTAAAATAACTGGCTATTTTAGTTTTAAGGTCAACACTTGCCTACTCCGGGCAAGTTTCCCTGCCAAGGAATGCGGCTTTGGCCTCAATCAGCTGGATGGGGCCGGAATGTATTTTGCATATCCGGGTTCCCAGGATATGTGTTCCTGCTTCAAGAGAGTGTGAAACTGGGGGTCAGCTGTATGGCTGGGGAGATGTGTGAAAAATAGTGTGGGCATTTCACATTATGCCTGAAAACTACTATGAAACTCTAGGGAGAGCCTCAAAAGTGCATAAAAATAAAAATTGTCCTCTAGTAATGTAATCTCTCCTCATAAGACCTCAGAGAATATTTTCTAACAAAGGTAAGATCTGAATAAAATGAAAAGCGTTACTTTTATCCCCATTACTTGTTGGACAATGTTAGGCTACTCTATTCTTTAGGGACCCGTCACCAGTCCCAGAAACCTTCTGAGTATAGGAAAATTTTGTGTGGACAGAGAACATTAAGATAAACCATATTGACTAAACTTGAGTGAAACCCAACTCTGTGCTTTGTCCTCCCTCAAAAAGTGCCTAGTGAATTAGTCTGAACAGAAATGAAACCAAAATTTAATTTGAAAAATAAATACATAAACACGAGAAACATTCAACAATAAAAAAGGGGAATACAATGAAAGTAATTCCTCATCTAACCTCTGCCCCTTGTTCTCCTCCAAGGAGCACTGTTAATAATTACTTAATCTATATATGGCATTGACATATATGTATACATTATATATATTCAGACACATACAGAGAATAGATGGATTGATAAGTAGATAGATATAGATATGTATTCTTTTTTAGATTGTGAATTTCTCCATATATACAAAAGATTATAATGTATAAGTGAAGGACAAAGATTATGACTAACATGAACACTACTGTATCAGTCATGGTCCTAGAAACAGATGGCAGGCTCAAACTGGGAAACTGAGGAGAGTTGAATAAAATATTTTCAAAGTTGCAGGCAGGTTTACGGGAACAATAAAGATAATGCAGTACTCAATGGTTTATCCAGATTCTGTGGAGTTCTAAAGCATATTCAATTTTTAAAACCTTCTTTAAGAAAAAGAATGCAAAATCATTCATATAAAAGTATGTACAGAAATGAATTTAGAATGAGAAAGAAAACATCAAATCACAAATTGATAAAACTGCAAATACCACAAATATCACAAAATCACAAATATCTCATCATATCACTATTAAATTTATTATATCTCTTTAATACTTTTCCCGACTTATTTTTGCTATGTGCTCTTTGATCTTCACATGACACTGACATCATCCTCCACAGAAAGAATAGAAAGCTAATTCAGACTTTCCCCTGGCATAGTCTCTTTCTGGGTTCCCTATTCTGTTCTATTGGCCCATGAGTTCCTCCCTACAAAAGAATGAGAATAGTCCAGTGTCACAGTTAGAAAAACAAATGCTAGCACTTGTCCTGCTGAGCGCTGGTCAGAGGTACCATTTTTTAAGAGTAAAGGTCAGGGCATTTTACAAAGCTAAGGAAACTCTCAGTCCATCTTCCATGCCTAAGAATGGTTTTGTCACTGCCTATGCCAAGCACTTCCATGGTTCCTTATCCCTTTGGGACAAAGTCTCAACTTCCCTGCATGACAAATGAGGCTCTTCATCCTCTTCCTTCTCACCGGCCTGGCCTCATAGTAGCACCTTCCTTCAATTACCTCTACCTGTTCTGTACAGTTTATACTCCAGGAATACTCAGCTACCTACAGTTCCAGAACATCCTGTGCTCAGTCCCATTCCTGAGGCTTTCCACATGATGTTCTCTCTGCTTGGAATACCCTCCACAGCTTGTGCACCTGGCAAACCCACCCCGTGCCTTCAAGTCACAGATGAAATGCTGGTCCTCCTACAAAGCTTTCTTTCACTCCCTCAGACACACTTCAGGTTTTCTTCTCCTTTGTCACAGTCCCACTGATGCAATGATCTCACACTAATGCAACTGTTTGTAGGCTTATCTCCTCACTAGCCTGTAACTTTCTGGAGATCACAGACTGAAACTTCCCATTCTTGGATCCTAGGCACCCAGCACAGGGCCTGGCACACAGTAGGCACTCAATAAGTGTGTTTTCAATGAACGAGCATTGAGCAGACTTCTATATGCCTAGCATCGTACTAAAATGTTATCTCATTTGTGCTTATAACAACCCTATGAAGAAGTAGTGTCATCCTTATTTTACAGATGAAGAAACTGAAGTTCAGTGCGTTTAGTTTGCACATAGCTCTTTCCACCCAGTTCTGATGCCAAAAATTTATGCTGTTCCTCAAAGCAGGTAAACTGTGCTGTTTCAGTAGCACTTAAGCTAGCTGCATACGGCATGGCTGATCCACCTTTTTCTGAAATAACATACTGTTTTTCCATCTCTGAGATCAAAACCCCCATATGTTTCTGTCCCAACCACTCCCACTGAAATTGCTCTTTTTCAAGGTCACATGTGATCTCTCTGCTGCTGAATCCAACGACCATTTTTCTCTTATCTTTTTTTGATTCTGGATAGTTTTCTACAAAGTTGATCACTACCATTGTTCTGGGAATAATTGTCTCTCTCAGCTTTTGTGACAAACCATTCTCAGATTCTTCATGGCCTCACTGGGCACTCTGTCTCAGTTCCCCTTTCTGGCTCTTCCTCCTCATTCCTACCTCTAAACACTGGATTTCCTCAGAGTGAGGTCTTGAACTAGCTCCTCTTCTCTACCCAACCTCCTGCCCCAGGTGAGTTCACCTGGTCCCATGAAATTCAATAGGATCCACATGCTGTTCGCCAATGGCATATCTCCAGCCCAGTTGTCTGCTTACGTTCATATACCCAACTAACTACTTGATATCTCTACTTGATTGTTTCACTGGAATGTCCTCAATTTTCATTGGCATCTCTTAATTTCTCCAGTCTCCCAGTGTTCCAGTTACTATAGCTATGTGACAAACCACTTCAAATCTTTTTTTTAATTGAAGTATAGTTGATTTACAATGTTGTTAGTTTCAGGTGTACAGCAAAGTGATTCAGTTTTATATATATATAAAACTTCCTGTTTGGTAACCATAAGTTTGTTTTCAATGTCTGTGAGTCTATTTCTGTTTTGTAAATAAGTTCATTTGTATCATTTTTTTTTAGATTCCTCATATAAGTGATATCATATTTGTCTTCGTCTGACTTACTTTACTTAGTATGATAATCTCTAGGTCCATCATGTTGCTGCAAATGGCATTATTTCATTCTTTTCTATGGCTCACTTCAAATCTTAATAGGTCAGGAATTTGATACATGATAGCTAGCTAGCTAGCTAGATGTATTCATCCAATGGCAGCAAAAGAAGAGATATTTCTTCGTCAGTGCCTCTTTAGCCAGGAAGAAAAAATAATTCCCTTAAGAAGTCCTCCCACATGACAGCCCAGGTCCAGACTTCTTGAGATTCCAGATATTAGATCCAGGTCCTGGAATGGACCTGGCTTCTTGGATCACGCTCTGTCCCTGAAGTCATGCTTGTCAAATGATCAAAGCAATGTATCACCTATATCTCTTATAGGAGGTGACCTCATTAAACTACACTTGTTTCTGGAGCTGAGAGAGGTCTGTGTTGGGTTTCCTAGGACCCCCATTTTTATCCAGGCAACCATCTGCAGCTAGGCCTGACCATCCACTTTTAGATCATCTCTGTAAATATTGTACAATTCCAAACATTCAAAGACACAGACACAATGGTTTCCAAACACTCTGGATTTGTTACAACACTACATTTATGCTTTTCAGTCCCCACTCACCTAAGAGCTATAGGCATCTATTTGATTTTCTTGAACTAAAAAGAATTACAATGAAGAGATTTTGAAAGCATTTTTGAAACTTTTGCCAATTTCTTTAAGCTTGGTAAACAGCCTCAGGTGTCAAAAGACCAACACTCCAAATCACCCATCTAAAGGCCTCTTGACAATGTCATTAGTACTGAAGGTTGGTTTACCATTTCATTTGGCCTTTTCAAGATGTTATTTTTTTCCCTTTTACTCACACTAGAGCTTCAGCCAAGAAAATGTACTCCCAGCTTCCCTTTCAGGAAGATTTTGCTTTTATTGTTTTTACTGCACTTATTTTTCTTTATTTTTTTCTTATGATAACTTGCCATATTCTCTCTATATTTTATTCTTAAGATGATATTTAAGCCCTTGATACCTGCTACCTTTATTGATAACAAAATGGAAGCTTATTTGTCTCTTCCCTTTGAAACTCAGGAAGGATTTGTCAAGTGTGATGTTTTTTTTAAAAAAAAAAACCAACAAACCAACTGTATTGGTTTGGCAAAGATTCACTGCTGCATTTGTGATGCTTTTCTCCAGTACTTTTCCTGGGACTGACAGTTTTTTGGTCTATTTCACTAGCTGCTGTAATGTGTTCCCTTACACGGTCTCATCCCCAATGGTTTGGTAGCAAGTCTGTGTGATGAAAGAGTCATGGCGAACTGGAAACCAGAGTTAACACGTGGAGCCCTCCACACTCTCCCTCAACCCTGTAGAGGCCACCTCACATCCTTTCCCTGTTGCAAAGAGCCAGGTAATTTACTCTAATACCAATTCATCCGTCCACAAGATGAGATTGTAGAGACCTCACTGAGAGACTGTGAAACTTTAGTGAGTACAAATCTGGGATTTTCTCAGCTA
Source organism: Aethalodelphis obliquidens (assembly GCF_003676395.1). Taxonomy (NCBI): domain Eukaryota; kingdom Metazoa; phylum Chordata; class Mammalia; order Artiodactyla; family Delphinidae; genus Aethalodelphis; species Aethalodelphis obliquidens. Next base: position 60,773,961 of record NW_020837946.1, on the reverse strand, counting down.
CCCATTTCCCAGTGGAGAGTTTGCACTGTTTAAAATTTACCTATACTGATATCTAAAGGATAGTTTTCTGGTTAGGAAAAAGAAAGAGTGAATGCTAATGAGCAACATTTTAATTAATTCTCTCAAGCTTTACCCAAACCCCTCGACTATCTTATTGCTAAGGAGGATTCTACAAACTCTTTTCAGATGGAAATCCTTTGGACTGGTGCCTTATAGACCAACCCTGAGAACAATTTAATGTGACTGGTCTTTTATTGTTTTCAGTTCCTTCAAAGAAAAGTAAATATTTACTATATCGGATACTTTGTCTCTAGTCAACTGATGTTTTAAAAAGACAAGGTCTCTTTGAGCACTTTATTTTCTTCTAAGTACTCGGAAAAGTATTCTGTTCTGCAATGCTTTTCATAATGTCCCATCTGTTCTGATTTTTCAGAGGCTTTTTTTTTTTTTAATCTCCTCAGAAAATTCAATGAAAAAAAGGTAAAGGCTTTACTGCCAGTAAATTTTTGTTCCTCTTCTTTCTGGGAAAGAGCCAGTTTGAGTTTAAAAATAGACCTGAGAAACGTCTACAGCTTGAGATTCTTTCAACCCACTAATATTTGCTCTAGAATAATAAGGAGATTTGATACATCTGAACTAAAATGATCCCCATATTTGTTACCTTTCCATTTCAGATCAAATGAAACACCAAAGCAGCCTTCTCTCGAAGCAAAATCCATTATGTCAACCACCCCCTCTCTTATTTTTTTATTTTTGCGGTACACGGGCCTCTCACTGTTGTGGCCTCTCCCGTTGCGGAGCACAGCTCCGGACGCACAGGCTCAGCAGCCATGTCTCACGGGCCCAGCCTCTCCGCGGCACGCGTTATCTTCCCGGACCGGGGCAAGAACCCGTGTTCCCTGCATCGGCAGGCGGAATCTCAACCACTGCGCCACCAGGGAACCCCTCTTATTTTTAATTTATGCTGAAAAAAGTGAAGTTGGCAGTTTAGGTCATTCTAAGTGTCCCATGTTAAACATTTATCAATTGATGCTATTTATTATTAATTTCCAATAGCAGTTACTGTGGTTCTAACACCAGATTTTTCTCCACTGGGAGAAACATATTGAGGCAATAAAAAAGAATGTCTTAATTTTAAAGTTAAAAAAATGATATTACTGAGGTGTAATTGACATCAATAAAATTCACAAAATTTAAGTGTACAATCAATAAATTCTCTTAAGTGCATATATTTGTTTAACTGCCCTCACAGTTATGGCATAGAACATTTCCATCAACCCAAAGGGTTACCTCTTGTCTTTGTAATTCTTTTCCTATCTTTGGCAACCAGTGATCTGCTTTCAGCGACTCTAGTTTTGACTTTTCTAGAATATTACATAAACGGAATCACACAATGTGTGGTCTTTCATGCCTGCCTTCTTGTGCTTAGCATAATGCTTTTGGGACTCATCCATGTTGTTGTGTTTATCAGTAGTACGTTGCTTTTTATTGCTGAGTAGTATTCCATCATTTAGATACAGCACACATTGTCAACCCATTCACGAGTTGATGAACGTTTGGGTGTTTCCAGTTTTTGATTATGAATAAAGTTGTTAGGAATATTCAAGTACAAGTCTTTGGGTGAAATATGTTTTCATTTCTCTTGGGTGAATATCTAGGAGTGGGATTGCTGGGTCTGATGGTAAGTGTATGTTTAATTTCATAAAGGATGGCGAGTTTTCCAAAGTAGATGTACCATTTTGCATTCCCACCAGCAGTGTACAAACATTGTGGTTGTTCCACATCCATATCAGCACTTGGTATTGTCTGTCGTTTTTATTTTAGCCATTGTAGTGCTGGTGTGGTGGTATTTCATTGTCATTTTAATTTGCATTTCCCTAATGACTAATGGTATTGAACATTTTTTCCTGCACTTATTTACTATACTCTTCTTTGGTGAGATGTCTATTCAAATCTCGTCTATTTTTTTTTTTTTTTTAAGTGAAGAAGGATGTCAGCTCAGCTTTTTATTTATTTATTTATTTTTGGCTGTGTTGGGTCTTCGTTTCTGTGCGACGGCTTTCTCTAGTTGCGGCAAGTGGGGCCACCCTTCATCACGGTGCGCAGGCCTCTCACTATCGCGGCCTCTCTTGTTGCAGAGCACAGGCTCCAGACGTGCAGGCTCAGTAGTTGTGGCTCATGGGCCTAGTTGCTCCGTGGCATGTGGGATCTTCCCAGACCAGGGCTCGAACCCATGTCCCCTGCATTGGCAGGCAGATTCTCAACCACTGCGCCCCCAGGGAAGCCCTCTTGCCTATTTTTAAAAATCAGGTTATAGGCTATAGAAATAGCTCAGTTGGGAGCGTGTTAGACTGAAAAAAGTTAGGTTATCTTCTTATTACTGAGGCTTAAGAGTTCTTTATTCTGAATATAAGCCCTTTATCAGATATATATATAAAAAATATTTTCTTTCAAAACAATGACTTAATTTAGCTAAAAATCAGAGGACTTCTGATGAGCTGACAAATCCAAAAGTGTGGTTGCTTGAATTTCTAATGTCAAATTAGAGTTATTGCTATTAATACACTGATGCTGTGATGCAGCCTCAAGGACAATGTCAAAAGACCTCTATAATAAGATGATTTGGATGTTTTGCCCTAGGAGCAGTTCATCTATGCATACAAAATCTATTCTAAAGGAGCTGTGGGTAAATTTCTCATATAAACTGTTTCCAAAGTGAAGTAAATATCCCTCTCCCCCACAATGGGGATGAACTTAAATTATGGCAATTCTAAGGCTTAGAGGAGTAGGGTGTTTTCTAGGAAGAGGAGTAGATAAGGGACATTTAGGTGGGCAAGGTCCTGTGTGTCCTCTACTGGTTTCTGTCTTATTCTCCTTAAAACAAGTTTTTCCTCTCCTTGGTAACTTTTTATCCCGATATAATTTCAAACTTACAAAGAAAAGTTGCAAGAATAACACAAAGAACTCCCATATGCCCTTACCCAAGCTCACCAATTTTTCACTTTGCCCCAACTTAAATAAATTTTACATTTAATTTTTTTGTTTCAGAAAAAACAACTAAGGTCTGGTTCTTTTTGAAGTTTTTATTCCCACTTATCTCCAGCCTAAGTGGCAGAAAAAGTAGCAATCAACACTCCCATTTTACAGCCTGGAAGACTTGACACACAGAGAATCCTATCGCAGGACTCTGGGGACCTGGTACTGCCTGTAGCCACCATAAAGAAGCCAATCACCATTCAGCTTTACAGTCCATTTCCTTGCCTCCTCCTGGTATCCTTGGCTCATATCTAAAGTGCTTGCACCTGACTCTTTGTTTTGACAACTGATATTGCTCTTATTATCCTGATCTTTGATGTGTCCTCTACCTTTGGTTATTCTGGGAAACAAGGTAAGGGATCTGAACTTGGTACTCTGCTTTGCCTCAGTTTTATCAGCAGGCAACTTGACAAGCAGTAGTATTTACAAGTCTGCATAGCTAATGATACCAGGTATCCCAACACCTACAGCCAGAGAACCAAGACATATTAGTGCTGAAACGACCTTGAGATCATTCAGTACAACTCTTTCATCTTCAGATGAGGACACTGAGGCCCCAAGAGATACAATATTTTGTCCAAGGTCACACAGTGAGTTGGTAGCAAAGGTATGACTAAAATTCTAGTTTCATGCTTTTTTCCTACAATATACTGCTGCCTCAAATTTTATTACTACTAATAATTAATTCTCAGTTGTAAAAGTTCATGTACTTTTCCATGGAGTTAACATATATTTATTGTGCATTTATGAGGCACTATGCACGAGGTGTACAAGAGACTTAATTTCTCCCCCAGAGCTTACTTTTTGGCAGATAAACAGATGATTAAAAAGTAATTATGCATGGTGGATAACAGTATTGTGGTTCCTCAAAAAATTTAACATAGAACCACCAGCAATTCCATTTCTTGGATTGGAAGCAGGAACAGATACTTGTACACTGTATTTGTCAGCTTTGGCTACCATGACAAAATGCCACAGACTGGATGGCTTAAACAGAAATTTTTTTTCTCACAGTTCTAGGGGTCAGAAGTCCAAGATCAAGGCACCATTTGGGTTAGTGAGATCTCTCTTCCTGGCTTGTACACTGATCATCAGGAAGAGTATTCAGAGAGGTATTGTTCTGGTATGGCCAAACCCATAACCATAGTCTAATCATGAAAAAACATCAGATAAAATCTAATAGAGGGGCATCCTACAATATACCCTTCTTGCTATGTCCTCAAATGGACTCTTTTCTGTGTGTGCAGGGAAATCTCTCGTGTCTCTTCCTCTTCTTCTAATGACACCAGTCTTATTGGATTAGGGTCCCACCCTGTGACTTCATTTAATCTTAATTATCTCCCTAAAGGCCCTATCTCCAAATATAGTCACATTGGGGGCTAGGATTTTTTTTTTTTGGCTGCACTGCGCAGCATGCAGGATTGAACCCATGCCCCCTGCAGCGGAAGCACGGGAGTCTTAACCACTGGACTGCCAGGGAAGTCCTGGGGGCTAGGACTTTAACATATGAATTTGAGGGGGACACAATTCAGTCCATAACATACACCGATATTCATAGCTGCATTAGTCACAATAGCCAAAAGATGGAAACAACCTTAATGTCCATCAACAGATGAATGGAAAATCAAAATGTGGTATATACCTACAATGGAATACTAGCCTTAAAAAGAAAGGAAATTGTGAACCATGCTACAACATAATTGAGCTTTGAGGATATTATGCTAAATGAAATGAAATGAGCCAGATACAGAAGGGCAGACTGTATACAATTCCCCTCATTTAAGGTATCTAGAGTAGTCAAATTCATGGAGACAGAAAGTAGAATAGTGGTTTTCAGAGGCTGGGAGGAAGGAGAAACGTTATTATTTAATGGGTTAAGGGTTTCAGTTTGAGATGATGAAAAAGTTGTGGAGATAGATGGTGGCGATGGTTGTACAACAATATGAATGTGCTTAATGTCACTGAACTGTACACTTAAAATGATTAAAAGTAAGTTTTATGTTATCTTTATTTTATCACAATAAAACAAAAAAGTAATTTTGGCTTCAGTATGCAGCTATGATACTGAGAAAGTGTTATTACCCCCCCTCCCCTGCCCATTTTAAATTGAAAAACAAGACAAAATATGAAGTAATGGTTTTCAAACATTGAAAACACAACACCTAGGACAGTAATTCCTCAGAGAAAAGAAATAAATGAGGTGAGCCTTATGACTGCCCTAGTTTATTGCCTAGAGAGTTCCAGGCTACAGCACAGGGAGGAAAAACCCAATCAGAGCCTAGCAGTCTTCCTGAGTTACGTAGCCAGAGTTGAAAATCTGGAGGATATAAGGTGGAGAGAATTCACAGGGCAGAGCGTCAGAGAGGAGAGAGCTGCACGGAGACAAAGTGAGGGCTCTTTCTGAGTCTTCAGTTAGGAACTAACCAGATATGTGAGTGAGGAACCCATCCAAGTAGAGGAAAAGACCCATTGGAAAGAAGCAGACATACAATCTTCAGACTTTACACAGGGCCAGGAATAATTCACGTTCTCAGCAGCCACAGTGGAAAAATTCTGTGCTACACTGATCATCAGGAAGAGTGCCCATGGGAACTCCTTGGAGGTCCAGTGGTTAAGACTTTGCCTTCCAATGCAGGGGGTGTGGGTTCGATCCTGGTCAGACAGCTAGGATCCCACATGCCTCGCAGCCAAAAAAAACCAAAACATAAAACAGAAGAAATATTGTAACAAATTTAATAAAGGCTTTAAAACTGGTCCACATCAAAAAAAAAAAAAAAAATCTAAAGGAAGAGTGCTCAGAAACGTATTGTTTTGGTATGGCCAAACCCATAACCCTCGTCTAATCATGAAAAAATATCAGATAAAATCCAATAGAGTGGCATCCTACAATATACCTAATCAATACTCCTGAAAACTTTCAAGATCATCAAAAATAAGGAAAATCTGAGAGACTGTCAGAGCCAAGAGGAGGGTGACGTCTACTGGATGTGATTCTGAAACAGAAAAGTGATACTAGGGAAAAACTAAAGAAATCTGAATAAATGAAAAATTTTAGCTAATAATAACATACCAATATTGGTTCATTAATTGTAATAAATATACCACATTAATGTAAGATGTTTATAGTAGGGGAAACTGGATGTGGGGTAGTGGGTGCGTGGGGTGGGTAATAAGGAAACTCTCTGTACTACCGTATTACTCTTCTACAGCTGCCCTAGCAAAATATCACAGGTCTGGTGGCTTAAACCATGGAAATTAATTTTCTCACAGTTCTGGAGGTAAGAAGTCCAAGATCAAGGGCCTTCAGGGGGGCTGGTTTCTGGTGAGATCTCTCTTCCTGGCTTGTAGACAGCTGCCTTCTCTCTGTGTCCTCACTTAGCCTTTCCTCTGTGCACATGTGTGGAAAGAGATTGATCTCTGGTGTCTCTTGCTCTTCTTATAAGGACACCATGTGGTTGGATTAGAGTCCCACCCATATGACCTCATTTAACCTTAATAACCATCCTAAAGACCCTACCTCCAAATACAGTCACTTAGGGGGTTAGAGCTTCAACATATAAATTTTGGGGGAGGAGGGAGACACAATTCAGCCCACAACAGAGAAGAAAGAGATGGGAGGACCAAAAAAATATTTTTGTAGAAATAATGGCTGAAAAATTTCCAAACTTGATGAAAACTCTAAACCTACACAGGAAGCTCCAAGACGCTCAACAAACCCAAGCACAGGAAACAAGAAGAGAACTACACCAAAACACATCATAATCAAATTGTTCAAAACCAGTGAAAAGAGAAAAATCTTAGAAGCAGTCACACACAAAAAAGATACGTATAGAGTAAACGAAAATAAGAATGACAGTAAACCAGCAAACTCTTGTCAGAAAAAATGCAAGCCAGATGCCAGTGAAGGAACATCTTTAATGTGATGACACAAAAACAAAAAACCCTGTCATCCTAGAATTTTATACCCAGCAAAAGCATCTTTCAAAGTGAAAGGCCAAATAAAGACTTCTTCAGACACAGAAACATTGCAAAGCTTTTCGCCAACAGATCTGCACTACAAGAAATGTTTTAAAAAATCCTTCAGGCACAGGAAAATTATACCAGATGGAAATCTGGATTACACAAAGGAAAGAAGAGCACCAGAAATGGTAACTGAGGGTAGATAAAAGACTTTTTCCATTGTTATTTTTAAACATCTCTTTAAAATATAATTGATTGTTGGGACTAAGAGATACAAATTGCTATGCATAAAATAGATAAGCAACAAGGATACATTGTACAGCACAGGGAAATACAGCCATTGTTTTGTAATAACTTTAAATGGAGTATAATCTATAAAAATACTGGATCTTTATGTTCTATACCTGAAACTAATATATATTATAAATCAACTATACTTCAATAAAATATAATTGATTTTTAAAGTAAAAATAATAATATATTATGGAATTATAGTAATTATAATAAAAGTAAGTTTAAAGCGATGTTATGGGAATAACCTGCAGCTATAAAATAGGGAGAGCTGTAAGAGTTTTAACTAAAACTGTGTAATTCCTCAGAGAGCTTACAAAATAAACCATTTTCGTTTCACTCCTTTAGCATTAGTTTGATCATAAAGCAAGATGATTATGGGACTTCCCTGGTGGTGCAGTGGTTAAGAATCCACCTGCCAATGCAGGGGACATGGGTTCGATCCCTGGTCTGGGAAGATCCCACATGCCACGGAGCAACTAAGCCCTTGCGCCACAACTACTGAGCCTGCGCTCTAGAGCCCGTGAGCCACGACTACTGAGCCCACTCACCACAACTACTGAAGCCTGCGTGTCTAAAGCCCGTGCTCCACAACAAGAGAAGCCACCACAACAAGAAGCTCATGCACCACAACAGAGTAGCCCCCACTCGCCGCAACTAGGGAAAACCTGCATGCAGCAATGAAGACCCAATGCAGCCAAATAATAAATAAATGAAAATTTTTAAAAAAAAGATGATTATGTTTCATCCAATCTTCTTACCACCTGTTGTAACCTTAGTATAGTGATACCTAGGTTCACCATTCCTCTGGGAGTAAGACTCCATTTTTTAATAAAGTCTGGCTGGAGGAATAAGGGGCTCAGAGTCCTGTCTTTACTGATTTCAAACATAATCCTTTAAAATAAACTTAGGCTTAGCTTCTGCTACAATTTGATGGGATGCTCCTTTTGGTGAGGTAGAAGTATCTGCTTAAAAGTTAGAGGCAGACATTTGATGAAGGAGATCATACATGGCATAGCTAACTCTGTGCCCTTTCTCAACCACACAGAGGAAAAAAATTGACACAACAGGCTGGGCTAAAGATGGAAAAGAGGATTTGGGTTAGTAAAATGGTCTGGATATTTCCTTATTCTCACATATGCCCTTATTAGAAGCACCATGTTGGGTCACTGTTTTATAGCCTTATGTCATTTGTCATTTTTCCCAAGAATATGGGTCTTGCTTCCCCACGTAGAGAGCAGAATGCTTGATGGTAGGGACCGCACTTTGGCCTCTCTGAAAGTACAGCAACTAGTCCATGGTAGTTGCGGCAAAATTAATAAGGAGGAAAAATGCTTTATATTTATGTAAACACAAGTGAGTTAAAAAGTGATTGCAGGGAATTCTCTGGTGGTCCAGTGGTTAGGACTTGCCGCTTTCACTTCTGGGACCCGGGTTCAATCGATCCCTGGTTGGGGAACTAAGATCCTGCAAGCTCTGAGGCGTGATCAAAAAAAAAAATTGTAGGGATCATGCCTGCAAGTTGGAGAGGGGTTGAGAAGAAGTCAGTTACCGTTTGGTACCTGTTTGGACTTTTTTCAGCTTTGTTCAGGTATAATTGACAAATAAAATGGTAAGATATTTAAAATGTACATTGTGATGATTTGAAATATGTGTGCATTGTGAAAGGACATTGAGTAAAACAAGTAGGTAATAAGATAGTGTATAGTGTGTGGCAAGATAGATATTTATCAAGCTGAGTGGTGTGAGCTTACTTCTTTTTTTCTTGTTTGCTCATCTGTATGTTCTACTTTCTTTACAAGGGGCATATTTTAAGTAGGAAAAAATTATACAAGTATGTTTTAAATTGAATGAAATTCTGGATTCTCATTAAGAATTTGGACACTCAGGAGACTTTTCAAAATTCTCACTTGTCTTCAGTGGCTCAGAGGTGTTCTTACCTGGGGAGAGGGATGTGGGCGCATTTCCTTCAATGGAAGATAAACCGCTCTTCCAACAGCCCAGGCAGGTCTTAAAAGAACAGGGCTCAAGAAACTGACACAGAAGCCTCAGGGATATTGGAAACAACCTAATGGTCCAACATTATGGGATTTAAAAAGTAAATTATGGGACTTCCTTGGTGGCACAGTGGTTAAGAATCCACCTGCCAACGCAGGGGACACAGGTTCGAGCCCTGGTCCAGGAAGATCCCACATGCCACGGAGCAACTAAGCCTATGCGCCACAACTACTGAGCCTGTGCTCTAGAGCCCACAAGCCACAATTACTGAGCCCACATGCCACAACTACTGAAGCCCGTGCACCTAGAGCCCGTGCTCTGCAACAAGAGAAGCCACCACAGTGAGAAGCCTGCTCACCGCAACAAAGAGTAGCCCCCGCTCACCACAACTAGAGAAAGCCCGTGTGCAACAACAAAAACCCAATGCAGCCAAAAATAAATAAATAATTTTTTTAAAAAATGTAAATTATGGGGCTTCCCTGGTGGCACAGTGGTTAAGAATCCACCTGCCAATGCAGGGGACATGGGTTCGAGCCCTGGTCCAGGAAGATCCCACATGCCACAGAGCAACTAAGCCTGTGCGCCGCAACTACTGAGCCTGCACTCTAGAGCCCGCGAGCCACAACTACTGAAGCCCGCACACCTAGAGCCCGCATTCCACAGCAAGAGAAGCACCGCAATGAGAAGCCTGTGCAGCACAACGAAGAGTAGCCCCCACTCACCGCAACTAGAGAAAGCCCGTGTGCAGCAACGAAGACCCAACGCAGCCAAAAGTAAATAAATAAAAATGTAAAAATAAATAAATAAATAAAAGTAAATTATGGTACCTCCTGGTAACTAGAATATTTGCAGCCATTAAAATCTGTGGTTTATAAGAATATTTAATAACACGGGAAAATGCTCAAATTTTAACATTAAGTCTAAAAAGTTACATGCAGTGTTATGCTATTTCAAAAGAGAATTATATGTGTAGTTTAATTTCCAAAAGGAAATAGACTCAAATATTAATAAACATTATCCTTGGGTAATAAAAATATGAATAATTTGGGCTTCCTTACCCCTTTTGCTATTTTCAAAAATTCCTACCATGACTTACTTTTATAATTAGAAGACACACAATATTATTATTACAATTATTTTTAAAGAAGTTGGCTTGTAGAACTGGAGAGTGGTTTGTGGCACTGAAGCAGACAGCCTGGGTTTAAATTCCAGTTCGGCCAGTCCAGCAAGCCACTGTCCCTTTCTGTGTCTTAATTTCCTTATCTTAAAACAGACATAATGATAGCACCTACATAATAGGGTGACTGTAAGATTAAATGAGTTAATTCATGATAAATTACTTAACATAATGCCTGGCAGTAAGCACCCCCCAATTAATCTATTATTACTACTATTATTATTGTAGATTGAAAGATTCCAGCGTCTTACCTATTACAAGTTTAGCTATTTCAAATAAAGGCTATTTTCTGAATATAATCACAGACCTCCAAAACCAAGGGGACTGCATACAATATTTATTGCAAAAAACTGTAATGATTTCCTTGAGGATTGGGTATATTTAGCTGTTGAATTAGGCAATGGAGAGCAAACTAGCTAGAGAGTAGCTGTGGCTGCTTTTCCTCTTTCTCTATGGCTTTAATGCTCCAGGTGGGGTCACTGCGTTATACCTGTTTATTCAAAGAGTAGAAGGATAAAGGAGCCCTCTCCGAATTTTTCTTTGGTGGGCTCTAAATTTAGAGCTGTATCTCCACCTCTCAGAGTTTGGTTCAATCCCATGAACCAAATTTGGGTGAAGAGATTCCCTGCCCAAGATTACCCAGCTAATAAGGGGCAGATGTGGAACTTGAACTCATGTCTATCTGGCTCCACGGGTTAGTGTTTAATTTATATAATACCTTCCAACTGCAAGACGAAAAGCTTCAAGAAGGCCACTTCATCCAAGACCCAACAGTGGGACATAGAGAGGATCAATTTGTTTCCCACTTCTCATTCCTAAATGTCACCAACATAAAACAAATCAAGATCTAGCATGGCATTCATACAAAGATCAGCTCCTGACTCTAACATAGAGCATAGGGCAGAAGGGACCTACTTTCTTCATAAAACAGAGAAAGAGTTATAAAAGAGGCCCCATGTGCACCATGAATTGGGCTAGAAATCTGTGTCCCAGTGTCATTCTCTCAGGGAAATCAATCTCAGTTGAGGCAACAACTCTAGGTGGCTGCTTAGGAAGGGAGGGGCAGCTTGGTGCTCTGAGAGTCTAGAGTTTCCCTGGCTCCTGCAGCACTTACAGTCTGTGCCATCAATCCCTGTCTGTTGTCTGTATCTCTGCCTAACTAGTAGTGATCTCTTTCACATGTCTCGTTCCTGCTTAAAAACTAGAATACCACCACCTCTGTGAAGCCTGCCCCTACTCTCTGGGGGCAGCTAATTATTTCCTCCCTACTGAGCTCATCAGCTCTGGGCCTGTTCCTTCACAGCAGTGCTTCTCCCACTGTGTATTGTTCTCTGTCCTGTCACAACCCCAGTTAACTCTCTGAGGTCAAAGACTACAACTTTTTTTTTAAGGTTGATGGGAGAATAAGTTGAGATGATGTAAGTAAAGTGATAGACAGTGCCTGGTACACAATAGGTATTCAGTAAATGTTCTCCCACTTTGTTGGTTCTCTCACTTGTAGACCCAGTACCCAGAGCAATTCCTTCAAGGCCACGGTTACTAAACACATTTTTCTAGAATAAATGAATGAGTAAATTAACAAGTGCATTCCACCTCCTGCCCCCAGGGCAGGCGTCATATCTTATACTGATCTATATCTCCTGGAATATCTTCTTCCTTTTATGTACATCCTCTGAAACATCTGTAACAATAGTGATCACATGACTGGGCACAGTACATGACGGACTTTCTCTTCTTGCAAAGGGTATTGATAGATTGAACATTTACCTCTAGGACAGCTACAGGAAATATATTTTCTATCATCTGTTTCATCTTGAGTAAGTGAGATTGCCTGGGGTCTTATAGACAAAGCTTTCAATCTTGCTAGTAAAACTCAATTTAACTCACTTGCCAAGGAGAGGGCTGTTTTCCTTTCTTTCTTTCTAAACAGTTAAGAACAAATATAAACTAAAGAAGGATAAGCCCTCCAAAGTGAGAACCCTGATGAAATCCAAGTGTTAACTGTTTTGATCCTAAAATCTCATTTATTTCCATATCCCCATGCCAGCCTCATAGGTACTCAAAAAAAGTGTTTCTTTACTAAATAAAATCCCTTTTAAGGAGATAAAGAGAAGGAAAGTGATGAACTCTACAGTGTAATTTTGTGACAGTCTGTGGCTTTAAAGGCAAACAGTACAGAGGAGAGATGAAAAACTAATAATTCACATATCTGGATAGCATTACACAATTGTAAAAGCATTTCCCCCACATGTTGTATAGTATTAGTTACATAGCATTAATTGAACCCTTACTGTATAATAGGTGATTTAAATACCATTGTGTCTAATCCTGACAACAAATCTTGAAACGTTATGACAGTGCTCATTTTATAGTTGGAAAAAACAAGCTTAGACAGGCTAGATGATTTGCCCAAGGTCACAGACCAATATTGATTACCTTCCCCACCATTAAAATGTGAGGTTCATGAGGGCAGCATCTGTAGCACCTAGAACAGTACCTGGCATATAGCAGATGCTAAATAAATATTTGCTGAAGAATTAACCTTGTTGGCTGACTCCAAAGCCTTAGCTCTTACTGTAATGTCACCTGCTACTTTGTCAAATGGTCTTTTGAAGCATCCAGAAGTAGTACCCTCTTTACACCCATGAGAAACTGAGGTTCTAGGAGATGAAGTTAATTTGCCTAGAGCTAACAAGGATAGCTGGGTCAGGACTGGAACTCAAGGTTCCAGACTCCTAGCAGTATTTTTTGTTGGCTAGTCTGCACGGAGGCCACGAGGCAGACACAAGCTATAGCCCACTTTCTTTCTCCGAGAAAATCCACGGGGTCTGGCCTGAAGAGAAACAGTTAACAAAGAGTTTGGACGAGGGAGGGATAAATTAGGAGTATGGGATTAACAGATACACACTAACATATATAAAATAGATAAACAACAAGGATTTACTGTATAGCACAGGGAACTATATTCAATGTCTTGTAACAATCTATAATGGAAAAGAATTGGAAAAAATATATAAAACTGAATCACTTTGCTGTACACCTGAAACTAACACAATCTTGTATAACACTATACTTCAATTAAAAAAAAAAGTTACATCCAAGACTTTCTGCCCAGAAAGCAAAAGGCAACCTGATGCTGGAAGAAAATTATGTCCCCCAATAGATGAGTGGACATTTAGGGTTACCTTCTTATTACACCAGAATTTGATGTTTTGAGATAGGGCTAGTCATGTGGTGATGTCTAACCAGGCAGCAGCTACCTGACAGAAGCTACTTCATCACACAATTGTTTTTTTCTCCTAATCATATTACTTCAAATGGTCATGGGCCTTTAATTTTTCAAGGAAGAGATATGTATTCAATTAAACATCTTAAGGTTATACAGACATCATATATATATACATTTTTTTTGCCAAAGACTTTTTTCTTCTTTTTTCATTTTATTTTTAATACCAAAGAAAATGTCTATGTATATCCTACAGTTATTATAAGTTAGTAGCTATGGCAACTCCTATATCGATTTGTTAAGTACCCAACTTAACACAGTGTCCCTATGCTAGGTATAGTGTAAGACAAGTAAGTAAATATATGTGTACATAAGTTAAAAGTTTACAATATTCCATACAGCATTAAAGAGGCCATGTAAAAGTAGATAAACTTATACCAAACCCACAATCAAATAAACCTATTATTATCTGATATAATGGACAATGAAATATTTATAGCTATATAGGTCAAGGAACTAGCCCATCTCAACTGCCATTCCTTTTTTACTTTCAGGCTATCCTTCCTCCTTCTTTTTTATTAAAAATCAACAACAAAAAAACTTCTGAGTATTTTCTCTGTTTTTCTTTTCAAAGCATCAAAATCAGTGGAGACAAACCAGAGCCTATTCTGGTTACATCCACCTCAGAAATCCCCAAACCTAAGTATCTGGCAACAGCTTGCAGAAGAGCCATACAAACTACTCCTGGTGGGGAAAGAAGTCATCGACCTACTAGCAGCTCCTGTGCTGACAAAGCCCCGACAAAGGAGATTATACGTGGTCATAACAGCCACATGGATATGCCTTTTGCAGCTGACACATCAGTCCCCGGATTCTCACACTGTGTCTGCTGTATGCTCTGGCAAAGCTCACTCTGAGGACACCGTGGAGAACTGGAGCCATGTTTTCCTACAGGAAAGGAACAATAGTTCCTTCCCTCATCTCCACATTTAATAACTCCACATTGTACAGTGAAATCCTTGGCAAGGTAAGAAAGAAATCAAGCCTGGAAGCCAGGGACAGCTGCTGTCACTGGAAGGGATTCGTGACTGTCTCTTGCCCTTCTCTCTCCTCCTCAGTGCACTTTTGCTCCCCCTTAGTTTTTCTATCGTATACATCTTTTATTGTTTTCTAAATATAGACTTGCTAAAACCTCAGTGGAAAGATCGTCTATTGAAACCAGAGTGATAGCAAGTAATGTGTCGGCAAATCGCAAAACAAATAGAGGGTACACTCAGCACTTTTGCTTCTGCTGCACAAAAGAACCCAAATAAGGCTCCTGGAAACATGGGTTGAGTAATCAAGTCTTTTTCCTGGATGTACAACCACACAGCTTTGGGAGATAACGAATTCAGCTCGTGTAACTGTATACTCATCTAGAAGAGCAAAAGGAAGCACAGAAAGCGAGAAAAGGAGAGCTGGCCAAACTTTTAACTGCTTGCCCTCCTTCTGCACCTGCCATGACTCGCAAGCATAATATCATGTCCCCGCTGGCCACCTGTTCTGAATTCTGAGACCCCAAGACACCCATTGCCCTTGGAATTAAAGAATTACAAATGGAATTTTTGTACCTGCAAATTAAAAAAAAAAAAAGATAAGTGAGAGAACTTAGAAAAGATCCCTTGCAATGTTTCTATCACCCTTGTCAGGCTGTTTTCTGCCCCTGGTGAATGCTAACCAGACATATGAGTAAGGGCTCCTGAGGACCATTTGCCTGTTTTACTGAAATTAATTTTGGTTCCTACAGATTAACCATAAAGACATGCATTGGCTGCAGGTGTGCCAAAGCCAGCGTTAGGAGCAAACCCAGCAAATTTTGTGGAGATGGCTAATGACTCCTGCAAAATTAATTTAAATTGAAATAGGATAAGAACATATGGAAAGAATCAATCATTCCCCATTTTGAGCGAATATTATTTTAGTATGCATAGATTTCTGATATAATTTTCTTTCTTTCCCTTAAGGGCTGGGATGTACTCACACACTAAGTCTTCTTGCAAAAGAAAAGATTTTCTTTTTTCCCCAGGAAAGAGGAGATATGTGTTTCATAAATCTTTTTCCTTGTCTAATGCCGAAACATACATCTGGGGCTTCACAGATGCTGATAAAAGCCCTTACAGAAAACACAACTCTGTTCTCCGGGTAATTATGCAATCCTAGTGGCTGGACACTGGCTCTGGCTTCCATTTAGAATAAGATCTGGGCCCACTTATTATGCATGTCCACATTAACTGGACGATTTATAGAATTTAAATGTGAAATGAGGAGAAAGCAGAGAGGCAATGGCAATAGAATGGAAAATATAAAAGAAAAATATTTTTCAAGTGTTTGGAAAGAAATGACTACATTAACAAAAATCCCACAGCCACATGTTCACACGCTTGTACTCCCATTTCATGTGCAAAGCCATCTCCAAAGTTTGGCTCCAGTTTTTCTGGAGGAGAATAAGACAGAAGTAGACACACCCATTTTAAAGGGTGGGTTCCCAGAGCAGGACACCAGTGTAGTCCCTTCTTCTCCACAGACATTCTTCTAATACTATTTATAGTTTATGTACCTAAGTTATTTATACCTTATTCCAGAAAATATTTACGGTAACGTTATTGATATAAATCCACATCAAACACAGATATTTACTGATATTTATTTAATGATAATTATTCATTCTTTATTCAACAAATATGGATTAAGATTCTGTTCTGCACCAGGTATTGTGTTAGGTACAGGGTAGGGGAGGATACATAGAAGAATGAAGACTAGTTCCTGGCCTTGAGGACCACATAATTCAGGGATGAAACTGCCACATAACCTCCTAAATTTAAATATAGCAAATTCGTTCATGCAAAAATGATCTACTGATTTTTTTCCCCTCTTTTTACTTTGGATTTATTTTCACATGTATTTATTGGACATCTATTATGTGGCAGGCAGTATGCTAGGAATTGGGGATATAAATTTGGATACAAAAATCGAAAGAAGAATTTCAAAACAACATTCCACAATTCTAGGGACAGCAGATGAGAAGTCAGAAGACATCTATTTGTAATATTGTGCCAGTGGAGGTGGAGAAGAGAATTCAGAAAATTAAAAAAAAAAAAATCATTCCTATGTGGCTTTGGAAGAGATCCTAACTTTTGTGGAAAGCAGGGAAATAGGAAGTGGTGACGAACTAATGACTGTCTAATTCAATTTTCCTTAGGCTCATGTTATCACTAATCTCTGTTCCCTGAGCATTCATCAGCTGGGGACAGGGTGGGGATGGGAGGTTGGTGTCAAAGATTAAATCCAGATTCCAGTAGTCGGGTTTCAAACTTTAATTGTACAAAACTCACAAAAGAGATCATCTGGAATTGGGGATGGTAGGGAAAGAAAGGGGACATGAGGTAGCCAGGAAAGGAAGTCCTTAAGAGAAAAGGCAAGCTGGAGGAGAGTAAAATAAAAGACAAAGTCAGATAGTAACAGACCAAAAGAACAGCACTCTTCTTCCAGCCTTGCTGACTAGAATCCTGGTGTAAGCACTTAACCAAGTAATCAGTTTATGTGCTCCATCTGCCTAGCTAATCCCTAGGGGGCTGTGACTACGTTCTGGTCATCCGTATCTCTAAATCTCAGCAGGGTGCCTGGCCCAGAGTTGGCCTTCAGTAAGTGCTGGTTAAGTAGATAAGAAAATGAATCAAGTGAAGGAGAGGACAGAAATAAGTTCAACATGCATACGTATTCTGTGCACAGGAGGCTTTAGCTGCATCCTATAAGTTTTGGTAAGTTGTATCTTCATTTTCATCCATCTCAAAGTAGTTTCTGATTCCTTCTTTGACCCACTGATTATGTAGGTGCATACTGTTTAATTTCCACATACGTGTGAGTTTCCCAGATTTTTCCATAGGAAAATGATACTGTAAACTGCCCTAGTCTGGGAGGCCCAAGAAGAACACCATTTGGAGAGGACATGAGTGTACAGATTAGAAAAAGCACGAGATTTCCTGGTAACCTCTGCTCAGGATGAACTTATCGATATAAACCTGCCCTTCAGCTCTCCACCCAGAGAACACAGATGTGTTCAGCAAGTGAATATTCTTCCAAAATATAGATGAAATATATGTCCAATCACACATGATCCCAGACACGGAAAGGCGTGGCACATAGCACAATCAGGATTCCAGGCAGGCCATAGAGCATCATGGTTAGGAGCTTAGGTTCAAATTCCTATTCTGCCATGTTTTTGGCTGTATGATCTTGGGAAAGGTGTTAATTTCTCTAGGTTTCAATTTCCTCCTTTGTAAAATGGGGATAATAATAGTACCTATCCCATAAGGTTATTGTAGTAATAATAATAATCACATAAAACACAGCACCATAGGCAGCTTTCAATAAATGTTAGCAGGTATTACTGTTAGCACTTTGGGGCCTGGAGTCTGAAGCTTTCAATATCAAATATGCTGCTGTATGTGTGCCCCCCTGAATAAAGGAACTGGAGCCATCCTTCCTGAGTTTGAATCCCTGCTCTCCCACATAATAGCTATTTGACCTTTATCAGATTACTTAACCTTTCTGTGCCTCAGTGTCCTCATTTCTAAAAGTGGGGTCAAAAAGACCTGCACAAGGTTATTCTGAGTAGATGAATTAATATAGGCAAAGCTCTTACAGTAGTGCCCTTCCCATGCTAAGTAGCCAGTCCCTGCAATGATGAGACTTAAATTTTTATTAAGGCAACAGACAAAAACCAATAAAGAGACAATTAAAAGTTACAAATTGTGGTAAGTGCTATGAAGGCAGTAAAATAAGGCTGAAATAGAGAATGGGGAGGGACACCTAATTAAGCTATCAAATGGTCAGGGAAGCCCTTCCTGAGGAGTAAACATTTGAGCTGACAGTTAAAGGAGGAAAGGACTGAGAACATTCTAATCTCAACCTTGCCAAGAACTGAAGGAAAAGCCTCTTAGGCATAGGGAACAGAAGAAGCAAAGGCCAGAAGTGTATTTCAAATTGAATTCCTAACAATATCGGCAATCGTCACATTCCTTAACATATCATGTCTATGTATCTTGTTTATATCAGAAGCATGCTGTAAAATGATGTAACATGATGAGACATGAGGACATGTGCCAAATTCACATGCCTGATCCTTGCTGGGCACTTCCTTGAGCTATGCACGTGTGTTACTTCCTTGAGTTATTAACGTAGATCTGAATTTTTATAAGAGATTAATGCAGACCTAAGCCTTCTTAATTCATGATCATTTAAGACATTCAAATAAAAGTACAGAAGAGGCAGGAGGATTCTTATTTTTAGGCTTGCACAAAAACAAATTCACCTGGAAGCACAAGTTGATGATGACTTGTTTCCAGTGTGGTCACAATTTTGATATGGAACACGTGTGTGTGTGTGTGTGTGTGTGTGTGTGTGTGTGCGCGCATGTTGTGTTTTAGCAGAGTCTTTTAAATAGTTAGGAAATATATATATTTAAAACAAAGGAAGAAATGTCTATGGAACCCCTAATTTCACTAAACTCAGTGTCACAGACAGTTTGAAAAATACTGTTGCAAAAATATCCCAGGTGGGAAAAAATTAATTTATCACTGTCCTCCATTCTCTCCCCATTGGCTACTTTTATTTCATTCATTCATTTAACATATTTATTGAGCTCTGTGCTAGTTATTCTTCAACTTCTGCCCCCTCCTGCTCTAATCTATTTATTCTCCACTTTACTCTGCACTGCTTAGGGCCCTGGGAGGCACATCAATCAGGGTCCCTTGCCCTTAGACTTTTGGTTCCCTACAGCTGGTGGGAGCAGAGCAGAGATCAAAGGTGAGTTCTCTCCCTGCTTGGTTCCTGGTTCTGGCAGTGACTGGGTCCCTCTGTAACTAGAACTGCTGCTAGGTGATCCTCTACGGCACCTCCAGTGCTCATCAACTCTAGTAACATCATTTCCTCCCCTTCTTTTTTAGACTGTTAACTGCTCCCCTCTGTTGCTAGTGTCTTGGTGCTTCAGCTTCCTTTGTGGATTTCTTTAACCACACTTCTGTGAATTGTCCCTTCATTAACATCTCTTCAAAATCTAAACTGAGTATATCTTCTTTTTCCTGCTAAGACTCTGACTTGAACAAGCCTCTGCTATGTTCTAGACCAGTCCTGTCCAATTGAAATATAATTTTAAGCTTTTTACTAGTAAAAAGAAACAGATACAATTAATTTTAATAATATATTTTAACTCATATTCAAAACATTATCATTTTAATGTGTAATCAATATAAAAACTTAGGAGATATTTTACATTCTCTTATTCATATGACAAAACCCGATGTGTATTTTACATGTCTCAATTTGAACTAGCCACATTTCAAATGCTCAATAGCCACATGTGGCTGGTGGCTACCTTACAGGATAGTGCAGTTCTAGATACTGTGTTGGGGCTGGAGATACAGAGAGGAAAGATCTTATCTCTCCCATCATGGAGTGGATGCTCCAGTAAAAAATATGGACAAGCAGACCATTACAAAATAATGTAGTAAATGCATAATCAGTGCCATGCGTAAGATGCTATGGAAGCAGAGCTCTCTCTACCTGTGGGGTTTAGGGAGAGAAGATAATAGGGAACACCTGAGTGGGTCCTGAACACTGATTAGGATTCCGCCAAGGAAAGGAGAGTGGAGAGAGCAATGCAAGCGGATAGAGAGTCCTCACCTTTCCATCTGCCCTAGCTACGTCAGGCCTTTTGGACTACATCTGAAATGGACATCCTGACCACTTAGAGTACAGTTGAATCTTCCTAGTTATTCTGGTACAAATTTGGATAGATCTCTGTAGTCTTAGGCTTTGGGATGAAAAGTTTTCAAAGGAAACTCAACTAGGCGATAATGGGGAGGGTGCTGGTGAGATATGTGTGTGAGAATGCCTATAAACAGACACATTGAGAGAACCTGGATCCATTTTCCAAGGTAACGAAAATCTGGCCACTGATTGGCTTAGTTGGTTCAGGTTCCTGGGCACAGAGCCCAGTTTTATTTTCCTTATCTCATCTGTTGCCCTTGCTATTCTATAAGTGTTGTCACTGGACAGATATTAAAACTCACTGTTCCTATCTTTTGGAGATGCTTCTTTGTTGTTGTTTGTTGTTCATTTATTCTCCTTATATGAGCCTCATTTCTTCAGCGGTTCTGAGGACTTAAGGCTCAACATCAACATCCCCAAAGTCTGTGTCTCATATGAAAACCCTACTGCCTTTAGCCAAATATATCTGTCTTTTCCCATTTCAAATGCAGACTCCCTTTAGGGCAGCTCAAAAAGTTCCTACTTCCTATCTGAGAGGCGCTGCTGGTTCTCTGCCCTTTGAAGAGAGGATATAACTTAAGTGACAATAAGGAATGGTCACATCTTTTCTGCCTCAATTCACCTTCACAGCATACTTCATCAGATGTTTCTGGAAGACTCACCTGACTCTCCTGAATCCCCCAACTTGTTTTCTAGCATAAAAGTACTTCACACAGGGCTTCCCTGGTGGCGCAGTGGTTGAGAATCTGCCTGCTAATGCAGGGGACACAGGTTTGTGCCCTGGTCTGGGAGGATCCCACATGCCGCGGAGCAGCTAGGCCCATGAGCCATGGCCGCTGAGCCTGCGCGTCTGGAGCCTGTGC
>NW_020837946.1:60746644-60752503 GCF_003676395.1 Aethalodelphis obliquidens | reverse complement strand
ACTTCACACATATAATAATAACAAAATAGAGCTGCTCACCTTTCAAGCCTAGGGCCTTGTGCGAGGTTCCTCTGATCCTGTTTAGGAGGTCATAAAGTAAGCTGCAGATCTCTTTGGGTAATTTCACAGTGCTTAATGGCTGGTGAGGATTTTTAAGGATACCCAAACAGTAATGAGAGAGGAAAGGAGGATAACTATTCTTAGATACTAAAAAAGAAGTATGTGCTTAACTCAGACAAACATTCTGGAGCCTTTCTGTATGAGCAGAGCTCTGATTTCCAAGAGGTTGGAGAGCTATGGCTGTTTACATCCTTTGTCTGCAGCCGTCAGATGGTATATACACTGCAGCCTTATTTTCCTTGTCTCCTTCTTAAGTCAACCATAAATCATTTTTGATGCCGAGCTTTCCACAAAAATTCCCTGTGGTTTCTTTCGGTCTCACACTCCAACTATCACGTTGCGATTTCCACTGGCAATAATGTCAGCATCTGTTCTTCATATCAGCACTATTTGCAAATACTTTGAGACCAAGTCCTGATTACTACTCAAAAGTTCAACTTCTGTTTTCTCAGAGCCAAAACACATACTGTATTATCCAGTTTAAATAGTTTCCAATCCTCATCTGGGCAGCGGGCTTTTTCAGTTCCTCCCACTACTCATATTACTATTTTTAAATTTCTCTTTATCCTTTTCTTTCAATTCATTCACTGTATAGACGATTAACTTGGGTCTTGAACATGGCTAACTTTGCTCTTCTGAGCTCCCTATATCCCTTCTGAATTCACCCCCTAAGGATTTCTTCCATCCATGCTGATGTGGACTCTGAGTTCTCTTACTCCCAAAGGCAATTTATTTATCGATGCCACCTTTTTGTTTTTCCTGAGTGGTCTAAGTCAGATCTCAGTGTGCCAGAAATCAGGCAACGATTGCACACAAAGAGTCAATTACTCTTAAAGAGAAATTTCCATGGCTTACATCTGGCTATCTTTCATCTCTCTGGCTTAAAACCTCCACAGTTTTGTTTATTTGCAATGTGCATGTATTTACATGGTTTGTTTTTGGTTTTGGTTTTATAAGTGAGTGTATGTATGTGGTTTGGTTTTGCTTCTGGTTTTGTTTATTTGTTATTTTTCTAAATGACTTGGTTGAACAGTTCTTCAAGTGAGCTGGGCATGCCATTCTAGGCACTGTCTGCAATAAACATTTTTATGAGCTACCCCTTTTGCATAGACACTGTGTTTCTGGATTTGTGAGAAAGTATGGACTCATATGCTTGTGTGTGTGTACACATACACATGCAAAATACAGAAATTAAAACAAGAAATGGGAAGCTACCTTACCAAACCCAGTAGACTGGAGGACTTACATCTACATTATATAAAAAGGTCTTCTATAAGTTAATCAAAGATAGGTATGTATTTATACAAGAACTAGAAAAAATCATATAAATTATAAAGAAAATCACTAATATATTATTAGGTAACTAATACCAGTGCTACTACTAGCTCTAATTCTAACTTTTTTTTGAAGGCCCTCCATGTGTCAGGTACTCTTCTATATGCTTTACATTTAGAAATCCATTTAATCCAACAATAACTCTATAGATAGGCACTATTATTAGTCTGTTTACAAATGAGAAAACAGAGAGTCACAGAGAGGTTACGTGACTCATCCACAGTTGCACAGCCAGATAAATGGAAAAAGGGACAATGAGAAAATTCACAGAAGATAAAATGCAATCACAAATGGAAAAATGTTCAAGATTGCCAGTAATCAAAGAAATGTACATTGACAGTAAGTATCCTTTCATACTACACCTTTGATGAGGCTGTGGTTAAACTGTCACTCTCAGATATAGTGAAAACAATGTAAATCATTGTAAGTTTTTAGGAAATCCGTTTGTCAGTACTTATAAACAACTGTAAAGAGACTCTCTTGAACTCAGTAATCACATCCCTAGAATTTATTCTTTGAAAGTTATTCAAAAGAAGACTCATATGAATAAAGTTTGCTGCAGCATTTTTATATTATCAAATATTAAAAGCAATCTAAATTTATAAATACAGAAATACTTAAGTAAGCTATGGTACATCAATGAAATGGAATATTATGTAGCCATTTAAACTATAATTATGAGTGATAATGATAATATAAAAACGTTAGATAATGTTAAGTAAGGTGAGTCAAATATAAAATTTGACCTATTTGTAATTATATAAAATTATGTATACATATGCTCAAGGACCAGAATGGAACATAAAATGAAAACACTTGCAAATGTTAGGATGGCAAAATTTTTTTTTCCTATTTTTAATTGCCTTTATTTCTGTTATTTCCCATATGATGGCAAAACCAGGAGTTGGGACAGAATAGAAGATGCTGTCTTTGCCTTTTGATAATATATAATTTAGCTGAGAATTTATAGAATCATTGACTTTTAGAGCTGAAAGGGACCTTATCGGACTCTTTGTTCAACTCCCTGATTTTACAAATAAATACTCTGAGGCAGAAAAAGATTGACTTGCTCAATTGCTCATATTTAATTAGGAGCTAGAAATTACAAACCCAAAATGACTCACAGTCATTTAGGGTACATTTGTTGCAGAGAAATTAAGTTATTAGGACCCTATCTTGAAATATATTATATCCATAAAAATGACTATTTTACTAATTCTACCTTCTTATCTGCATCATCAACTGCCTCCTTTCGCACCTGAAATAAGCTTTATGCCAAAGCATCTACTCACGCATGATCACAAAAGAAAAAACATGTCTTCAGGAAAAGTAAGACCCACTTGGCAGGTGAAGTTCTCTACTCGTAAACCCATTTAGATTATGATCAATTCTGGCTGGGCTCCTCTGAAAGGACAAATGAAAAAGAAAAAACATGGGAAGAGGCTAAAGAAATTTTGGAAGTTGCAGATTGGTGTGGTGATACTAAAGTTGTTCTAGTGCATGTGTGTTGGGGCCGTTACGTCATGCCCCCATGGCTGATTTGCAAGAAATGTGTATAAGGACAACTTGAGGTCCTCACTGCTGGGATTCTAGCATGCCTGGGCAGAGTACACTAGTACAGTGAGTTTCCTGGGGCATCAACCAAATAGCACCAGCAGCCAAAGTGACAGTTTTTGTTTTTGTTTTTGTTTTGCGGTACGCGGGCCTCTTACTGTTGTGGCCTCTCCCATTGCGGAGCACAGGCTCCGGACGCGCAGGCTCAGCGGCCATGGCACACGGGCCCAGCCGCTCCGCGGCATGTGGGATCCTCCTGGCCCGGGGCACGAACCCATGTCCCCTGCATCAGCAGGCGGACTCTCAACCACTGCGCCACCAGGGAAGCCCAGCTAAAGTGATAGTAACGGCTGCTCCCACCAGTACCCCGTACCTGAGCCCTCGGCAGCAGCAGGAAGCAGCACCAGCTTTGGGCGCTGGGACAGGAGCATGGGCTGGGTGGAAAGCCCTGGACGCCATTTGATAGAAGAGAGCTGTTGAGACACTCTAAGGACTGAGGAAAAAGATAATAAGACACAGATAAGGAATAAGAGAGGAAGACTTTTAAGTAGAAATTGCTTATACATACAATCAATAGGTTTTCTGATATGTATTTTATTAATCTCTCGTTCTCTCTCTCTCCTCCTCTGTGCTTCTCTCTCCCCTCACTATATTTCTTTTTTTGTCCCAGGAAGTTAAGAGATTTGATATACTAAGAAGACCTTTCCTGAGTATATAATCTGTAGTTTCAAGTTAATATTCATATATGTAGGTTCAAAACCTATTCAGATTTAACTATCTGACTCTACTTTTTTACAACTCCAAATCAGTTCAAAATCCATGGAATTCTATGTGACAGTTTCCTTTAAGTCATACCCTCAATGGTCCTCCACCCTGGCTAAGTATCAAAGTCTCTGAGAGAATCACAAACAAACACCAATTCCCAGGGCCCCCCGTGGACGGATAAAATCAGAATCAGGTGGTGGGACCTGAAGCATCAAAACGTGTTAAGAGCTTCCAGGTGCTTCTAATGAACAGCTAAGGTCGTGAGATCCATTGCTCCAACAGGAGTTAGAAGCTTTCTAGAACAATTCTAGTTTCAATATGCATATGAATTACCGGGGGATCTTGTTAAAATGCAGATCCTGATTTAAAACGTCTGGGATGGGGACTGAGCTGAATTTCTAACAACCTCCCTGGTGATGCTGATGCTGCAAACCACCTTTGAGTACAGAAAGGATCTAGGATAATTAGGTCCAGAAGAGAGTGGGCAGAGATAAGCAACTAACAAAATAATAAACTTTTTAAATAAAAAAGAGCAAAACAGAAAGTGTGTATAGCCTCATTTTATATGACCGAAACTTTTAACTTGGTCACAGATTCTAAAGAATCTAGATATTCTCTAAAGTCAAGGAAATATTGAAATTGGTAGCACGGACCTTTCTATATTGCCTCCTACCTCCCAGGTTTGCCATGTGTATCATATTTGTGACACCCCTTAAGACCAAGCCTTAGGGACCACAGTTGGAAGGGATATTTGGATTGAAATAGCAGGGAAGCCAAGGTAATAGGTAAGAAGATGAGCATGAACTCTGAAGGGAGATGTAAGAATCAGAAAAAGGGAAATGAACTTTTTTGTCCAAAGGCAGGAGGCAGAGAGCTGGAGTAAATGCAGTGCCTAGAATTCCAACTAAGACCCTCAACAAATGCTGGGGTGGTTTTTTTCTGTTGCGCCAGCACACTGTGTGGGGAGAGTCAAATGTAACACATTGGCTTTAGGTCCTCTCCATTTACCCATCACTCCCAAGCACAAGGGTTGGTGGAAGGTCTGAAACTTTTCCACGTCTGCTTGGTGAAGGGTTTGATGGTACATTCTTAGTGGTGGGTGTTATGAGAAGGTACTATGGTGGTGGGAGCCCAGGATCTCTTGTACTTAAGCCCTCTCTCCTGGGAGTGGGCAATGAGAGTGTATGCAAAATGCCAGGCTGAGGCCAAGTGGGCTGGGCATAGTGAAGACTGGTGGAAGGCAGGGTGGTGTGTATGGAAAGTGGATGGGAAGGGCAGAGAACTAGAGACAGAAGGCAGAAAGTTCATGATTTGGGAAGGCCAGGCTGAACACCAGGGCTAGTTTTTGGTTTTTAACTGTGGTAAAAATACACATAACACAAAACTTACCATCTTAACCTTTTTTAGTGTACAGCTCAGTGGCACTAAATATATTCACACTGTGTTACCATCACCACCATCCATCCACACAACTCTTTTCATCTTGTAAAACTAAAACCCTGGCAACCCCAGTCTACTTTCTGTCTCTATGAATCTGAATACATTGTCATATTCCAAGAAATCGTTGCTAAATTCAATGTCATGAAGCTTTTCTGTCTCTATGAATTACATGTACCTGTAAGTGGAATCATACCTTGTCCTTTTGTGACTAGCTTATTTCGACTACCATGATGTCCTCAAGGTTCATCTATGTTGTTATAGCATGTGTCAGAATTTCCTTCCTTTTAAAGATTGAATAATATCACTTTGTATGTATACACCATGTTTTGCTTACCCATTCGTGTGCTGATGAACACTTGGGTTGCTTCTACCTTTTGGTTATTATGAATGTTGCTATAAACGTATATGTACAAATAACTCTTTGGGTCCCCACTTTTTAACTCTTTTGGATATATATATAGAAGTGGGATTGTTGGGTTACATGGTAATTCTACCTTTAATTTTTTGAGGAACCACCATACTGTTTCCCATAGGCACTGCACCATTTTACATTCCTACCAACAGGGCACAAAGGTTCCAATTTCTCCACATTCTTGCCAACAGTTATTTTGTTTTTTGATAGTGCCATCCTAATAGGTGTGAGGT